>NC_134483.1:117843786-118028786 GCF_040206685.1 Ascaphus truei | reverse complement strand
CGGCTCCCCGCCTCCCCCTGCACCCACCCCCGCGCCCATCTCCCGCACCAAGGGGCGGGGTGGATAGGAGCGCCGGGACGAAAGGTACAAACTGCCGCCCCCCCTCCCCCGGCGGCAGCCACGGGTTCCCGGGGCAGAATGGGGGGACACCGCGCAGCCACCACTTCCCGCCCCCGCGCCCATCTCCCGAACCAAGGGGACCGGAGCGCCAGGACAGGAGGCAAAGGTGGAGGCAAAGGAAGAAAAACCCACCTGCTATCACCCCAGCGGGCAGAGGGGGGGAGACACCGCGCAAGAGCCAGGAGCGGGAAGAGACACACACCACGTGTGCTCTGCCGCAGGCATGCCCCCAGGCATGCTGGCCCTGCCCGCAGGCACCCTGGCCCTGCCCCCAGGCACCCTGGCCCTGCCCAACCCCAGGCACCCTTCCTTCCATCCATGCCCACTTGCCGGGCCTTGGTGAAGGATGATGCCGGGGGGCGGGGCTTAATGCCGGGACGCAGGGGATTGGCCAACAAGGTAGGAAACTGCCGGGGGGGGGGGGGAAGCATTAAAAAAAAAAACTACTTACCAGCCGGGCTGCTGCAGTCTCCTCCTCCGCGCCGCCGCAGACTCGCGCACAGCAAACAGCGCACCGCAGCTAATTACTCGCGCACCGCCGGCGACGCTAAAACAAAAACGGGAACACAGGGAGGAAAAACAGGGACATTTCCGGGGGACACAGGAAACCGGGACAGCTCTCGAAAAATCGGGACTGTCCCGGCAAAAGGGGGATGGGTGGTCACCCTAGTAATGATGGGTAATAATAAATATAAAGTGTGTGTGACAGCGCTGCCCCAGTAGAATGTTGGTGCACTTGTGGATAGGGTGTACCTACAGGTAGCGCGACTGAAAACAGAGATCCGTCCAGTCAAATGCCGTCGCCGTCAGCGATGGCGTCCGCCTCCACGTGGGGTGGTATCCAGCTGGAGGGTCCCACTTTAACAGTCTCTTTATACGTTGGTGGTCTGGTCCCAGACCACAGGATTGCCAGTTCGCCGGCTCGTCCTGGCTGTGTCCCTCATGCTTGGCACTACAGGGGCACTGTCCCTATCTAATGGCCTGTCACTGCAGCAGCCACAAGCTTAGGGATGGGTCGGGGCCTAGCTGGGGCCTATAGGAGGATCTCTGGCCTAGTGCAGGGGTCACTGACACCCTGCACACACAACCTCACCTCCCTGTGTCCCAGCTCCGACTGGCGTGCTCCTCAGTGCGCCAAATGTATCAACTCCTAAGCAGGAAATCCTCGCAGCCCTATTGGCTGTTGCGCAACATTGGACTACAGCCCCTGGGGCTGCTGGGGGTTGTAGTTCCCCTGCAGACCTGCACCTATAATGGCCGCCACTCAGAGGGTCCTCTGTGAGATGATGATGGGGGGAAATAAGATGATGATGGGGGGGGGGGGGGAATAAGATGATGATGGGGGAATAAAATGACGATGATGGGGGGGAATAAGATGTTGATGGTGATGAGGGGGGAACATGAGTTTTTATATTGCATTTTATACATAGATACTGTAAATTTATTTTAACTTTTTACTTATACTTGCCGTTCTTGTTTTGCCCCATTTATTTAAAGCAGCAAAAGAGGTTTCATTTCTTTTTTTGTTATTACAGGATTGAAGCAGGGGGTCTCCGAAGCTGATCCACGTTGATTTCAGTTCCGGGGACACCCTATTTCCAAAGATACTTACCTCCGTAGCGGTGCCGGTATATCTGTGCAGTCATCCGGGCCAATAGGAAGCCACACCGTATGATGTCACGGCTTACTATTGGCCCGCGTGACGCAGGACATTTAAATGATGCCATTATGTTAGGTGCAAAGTTCAATGCCTGTAGAGATACCAGCTCTATGACGGAGGTAAGTATCTCTGAAAGCAGAGGGTCTCCGGAGCTGAAATTAATACAGTTCCGCTCTGGAAACCCCCTGCTTCAATCTGTATGTAGCGCTGCTTTCCCCCCCACTCTGGGAGATCTTGCTAAAGCTACAAGTGTCATGGTGCTTAATACCGTGTGTGAGGTTCCAGGAGAGCATCAGCGATGGTAAGGGGAAACAGGGCAGACTTTTCCTTGGTGACTCAGGATTCCTTCTCGGGTGTCAGCGCCTCCATTCACAGTAGGCTTCAGTGTAGCTGGAGACAGTCCCCACTGTGAAAGTCATACTTCATACTCCTACCCAATAGACTGTAACTTAGGCAGGGTATATAAAACAGGATCCTTTATTGCATCCACTGCAGGTGTTATTACAACGAATACATATAGCAGCATGGGATGCCAGGCCTCTGGATGGTGCCTGGCATTCTCTCAATTGAGGCCTTGCAATCTGTTGATCTATTCAGCTCAACCCCCTAAGGGGCTGAGTGCACGTCTCACTCCCAGCCGGGAGGGACTCAGACCCAGCTACAAGGGACTATAATTTAGAATGCAACCTCTCCTAGTACAGATGGGGAGGGCACAAGATCTGCACCGATTGGCTGCATACAGACCCAGTTCACCTCCAGCGCTGTCACTCAGACAGGCTGTCTGAGGGAGGAGGAAAACCCTACAGGATAGCCTGTCTCTACCTGTAGCAACAAGGACTTATGTGACAGGGGGCAGAAAGTATAACCTGGACCAGCCATGGCTACATGTACTAAAATATATAAATGAACCTGTATTGCTACTTTATCCCGTTCTGCTTGGTGTTTGCGATCCCTGTCAAAGTCTTGTCTACCGTGACAGGGCACCTAAAGGGTTATACATGCCACTGTAGATCTGCTCCTTTATCTATTTCCTGCTGCTCTCAGATGTGCAGGAAACTTCTATCAATCTAATAGTAGGGGAATGTACTGCTCATACTGAAAGCTTTAGAAAAAGCCGCCTGGCTTCCCAAAGGAGAAAGGGTGAAGCCACGACTAAAATACAGGTGTGGCAAACCTTGGAAAGCATCAGATACATGTCTAGCATGGCCACAGTATCCCAAAGGAGAGAAAGAAATCTATTTCTCACAAGCAAGTCTATATTTATAGTGTCTGTACAGAGCTTCTAGTAATGTTCTAATTCATAGAATATTCAATTCAAATTGATTTTTTGTGTGTGTGTGCATATGGGATGATCAGGGCAGGGGTTGAAAAGAAGATCATGCCTTCATTTCTCTGCAAAAGCTATCAGCATTACATTCGCATAAGAGGTTGCTGAAAATGAATGATGTTGTCCTTTACCCACTCCCCAGTGTTTAGCAACGACGTGGTTTCATTTGCAGATATTCACTAATGGAACCACTCAAATACAATGATGGCAGGAATCGTTTTATATAGGTTACAAGGAGGCATTAATAATACTTGCAGTAGACATAGATGCTTCACGGTATTAGTTTCCAGGGGCGTAGCAGCAATATGAGGTAAAAAGCACAGGCTTACAATTTCAACAGTATATAATAGAACATAAGCATGTGTGGTTCGGTATCTATCATAATACATGGTAGTGTGCATATACAAATCTGTATATTATTGTATCAAAATCATTGTGTGTGTTTAGAATAGAGATGCGCTAATCCGCACAAATCCGTATTCTGGATTTTCTCGCATTTATACCCATATTGTGTCCGCCAATGGGATCGCCACTGATCCTGCCAAAGTGTAAGCCGTGGTGAATTGGCCATGACCTGAGAATGTCATAGAGCTACACTCTTTCCTCGGCTTCTGTGGTTACTATCTCCGCTTTGTGGACAGGTATTCAAGTAAGGCCAAGGCCCTCAACAATCTCCTCAAAAATATACCCAGAGGACACAGGGCGGAAGGCCCCCTCTGCTAGATAACTGTTCAATGACAATGGACGACCGACTGTGAGCAGGCCTTTACTGGTCTGAAGAAAAGTTTAACGGAAGCACCCGGGCTCGCTTACGCCGAGCCAGAACAGCCCTACATCCTCCATGTGGACGCGAGCTTCAATGGCCTTGGAGCAGTCCTATACCAGAAATACCCGGAGGGACAACGACCGGTGGCCTACGTCAGCCACAGTCTGACTCCCAGTGAGCAGAATTCCTCGCCCTCAAGTGGGCAATCGTGGACAAGCTCCATGACTACCTGTACGGCACAGCCTTTGAGATACGGACGGACAATAATCTGTTAACGTACATATTAACATCAGCCAAACTGGACGCTACCGTGCACAGGTGGCTGGTGGAACTATCAAACTACAAGTTCCCCCTAAAGTACAACCTGGGGCCCCTGAACATTGGAGCTGATACCTTGTCCAGAAGACCGGGACTAAATGTCACTCCGGACGATGACCTCTGGGAGGAGATCCCTGGACCAGGGATGCAAGCCATGTGCGCAACCACCGCCATCATGGAAGATAAAAGTGGCTTTCTCTGAACTAAGAGTAGCGGATTCCTTGGGTTGCCACTCCAAGGCCATCCCACCAGCTTACCGTACTCCAGAAGGAATGAACATCACTCCGGATAAGATCATCGCCTGGAGGGATATGGTACAAAATCAAATACGAGATCCAGTGGCTGGCATCATTCACCAGGCCGTCCAGCAAAACAAGCCTGAAATTCTAAAATGTGCCCCCAGTGGCACGGTCGCGATACTCATGCGAGAAGCAGATAGATACGAACTAGACAATGGTCTACTCTATCGGGTGGTGCAGTACCATAACTACCCGGATAGAAGGCAACTTGTCCTGCCCAGGAACCTGCAACGTATGGTTCTGAATTCACTGCATGATGAACATGGCCATAATCAAGACCTTTGAGCTGATAAGAGACCGGTTCTTCTGGCCACGGATGCGAGAGTCAGTAGAACGACATTGCCGTCGCTGCTCATGGTGCATCCAGTGCAAGACCCTCCCCACCAGAGCCACACCAATGGCTCACCTAAAGAGCTCGGGTCCCATGGACCTGGTATGTATGGATTTCCTATGCATTGAACCAGACGCTCGGGGCATAAGAAATGTGTTGGTCATCACGGACCATTACACACGATACGATCAAGCCTTCCCCACCAAAGACCAGAAGGACATCACGGTGGCGTAGATCCTGTGGGAGCGATACTTCATACATTATGGCCTACACAACGCCTACATTCAGACCAAGGCCGGGACTTTGAGAGTAAACTCATCCGGGAATTACTCAAACTTCTCAACATTACCAAGTCCCGGACGACCCCGTACCATCCTGAGGGAGACGCCCTGCTTTAACAGGACATTATTAGATATTCTCGGTACCCTGAAAGGCGCCCAGAAAAACAAGTGGAACAAGCATGTGGAAACACTGCTACATGCGTATAATTGTACCCACCATGAGTCCACAGGATTCTCCCCTTACTTCCTCATTTTGGGGCAAGAAGCCAGGCTGCCTGTGGATGTGCGTCTAAAGGTGTCAACAGACGGGATACATAATGCGACGCACTTCCAGTATGTACAACGGCACCAGGAAAGCCTGCAACAGGCTTATCAGATAGATTTTTCGGCTTCTTCCAGCTGAACGCCGACAATAAAAGCCGTTACGTTCAGACATCGGGAGATTCGTCCTGGAAACGCCGTGCTTCTCCGCAACCTTGGAATCCATGGAAAACACAAATTGGCCGACCGCTGGCGGGACTGTGTATCAAATGTATCAAATGTAAGTCAAATCACAGATGCCTGGCCTCCCGGTCTACCGTATAAAAGCCCAAGACGGCCGGGTAAAGGTCTGGCACCGGAATAATCTCTTTCCTATTCCACAAGTGGGGGATGACGAACCAGAGATACCAGCTACAGCACTGGACGGTGAGCCGGAACAATCAGAAGACCTTGAGGACACAATAAATGAGACCACCAGGAATCCTATGGACAGTGAAACAACAGTCGATGAATCTGTAGAGGATCCTGTGGAGGGACAGTAAGAGGACATGTGCAGAGGTACGCAATGGAGACTGTTTTAAGTTGAAATAAAAATAAGGCTTTATTGCGCCTGTCATTTTAAACACAGCAAAACATATGAAAAAATAGTGAGCCAAACAAAACTTGCTCCACTTTGGAGAATGTTTACACTTGCAGTCCAGTCCTCTTTAACTGCGTGGTTAGCCCAGCGATTCACCAGCCAAATCATAGAGACATTTATATATAGATATAGATAAGTCTTATAAGAAAAGTCTTATCTGTCTGTTGGAGCTGTAGGGGAAGGCTCCTCTGTTCTCCTGGTGTCCATGTCCCAGCGTACATCTGCGTTGCCCCAAAGGCGCACAGCCTGATGGGCCCCCCCCCCAAGAACTGCTCCCCTCTGCACAGGACCAGCGTGCTAAGGGTTAACATGTGCTTGTTCTTTGTTGAATCGGCAACCCCACCCACTGGAATGTTAATGAGCCAAGGGGACACAAAGGAAAGATCTTTTTGTTCACTCCAGAGTACATCTGCGTTGCCCCAAAGGCGCACAGCCTTTGGCGCAGCCAAAGGGCAGCCAAAGGGCGTGAGCTGTTTGCTGCCATTCGCTGATGTTAGTTGATGTTAAAAATACTCTATTTCTATCAGAAACTCACAAGCCCTTTATCCCCTGTACCCAATATTCCTACTTTATCTGTCCATGAAATTTCTGTGAAGTGACTGTATAACACTGTTCTTTTATTGTGACCATGTATTTTTTTGTAACTCAGTGCCCAGGACATACTTGAAAACGAGAGGTATCTCTCAATGTATTACTTCCTGGTAAAACATTTTTATAAATAAAAATAAATAAATAAACACCCTTGTGCGATAAGGCAATGTCACGATCCAGGTTTAGAAGTATTGTCCCCTGTGTCTTGCTGGCAGTGTGCAGTCTCTGCAGCTCAAGACAGTGTCGTATGCAGTCTTTCCTTGGTTCAGCCCCACGTCACGTGTGAGATTAAGGAATGCTCTGCTCTTTCTGCTTCCTGGGTCAGCTCACGTGTGAGCTCAGGAAGAATCTCTCTTCCTGTCTCAGAGGCAGGCTTTTTCTGACACCTGTAATCAGCCAGGTGGTGTTGGTTAATTGTCTACCAGCAGTTAACCACCACACTGTTGGATTAGAGGCACATTTTTGAACAGGGATGAGTCCCCTGTTACAGGGACCCTCTCAAAGGGCATCCTGAACCCAAGGGGCACTTCCTGAAGGAGCTGCTGGTAAAGGACCCCGACGACAGACACCTTGTCCGGTGGCTCCAATGAGCCAACCTCTGGATCCTAGAAGCCCGTCTTTATACCACAAAGGGACTTTTCAGAGACATTTGTACCCTCAATGGGAGAGGCTGAGCTTCAGGACTATGTACACTAATCCCAGAGGGAGCAGAGGAAGAGCTTTGCAGAAGCCAAAGAATTAGGTACCCTCCAAACCTAACCATTTGGACACCCCACTATGAGGCTCAGCAGTGGTCTCGGAATAAGATAAACTCCATCATTGTCATGTTTACTTAAATCTATAACCTCATGCAGTTAGGACATGTGGTAAGATTGTATATACACGTATGCATTTTTATTATATAACGTCTGGTGATGGTTGTATTATGTCATTCCCAAGCAGGGACGTTGGCTTTTCACTAGGGGCAGAGTATAACCATTTCTCCCTCTGGGCTCCCCCTAACCTCCGATGCAGTGGGGAGAAGCGCGGCTGGCTAGGGAGGTGTAACAGAGTGCTCACCACAAACGGCGCAACCAATGGGTCGAGGTGGGGATTGTGAAGACACCAACCTCCAGCCGCGAGAGCGCGACCGGAGTGTAGATCAGTAGCGGGTAGCCAGGTCGGGGTTATAGAGGTCAGAGTCGTAGAAGGTACTTGCCGAGAATGGGGTTGGAGAGGTGCGGATCGTCGTAGGTGCTTGCTGTGGTCGAGATTGGAGAGGTGCGGATCGTCGACGCTAATGCCGGGGTCAGGAGAGGAGAAGTACGGAGTCCAGATGAAGCCAAGGTCAGACAAGCAGAAGCCAGGAATGGGTGTAACAGGTACAAGACAAGGAGGTAAGGATTGCAGTAAGCACTGAATGAAGTTTTATGCTCAGTCATCTTGCCGAGGGGCTGTCTGAGCATAAATAGTACCCTGCACCAGTAGGGAGGCTGCATAAGAACCTTAACAACCCCCCAGAACGGCCCATTATAGCGCTATTAACTAATTGAACCAACCGCTCGCTATGTTTCTTGATACCCACTTACAACCAATAGCACAGAAAGCAAGATCATATGTTAAAGATACATTTGATTTTTTAGAAAAATTAAAACGCATACCACGTGATGGTACAGATCATATACTGGTAAGCCTAGGTGTCTCTAGTCTATATACGATTATTCCCCATGATGAGGGATTAGATATATAGTTAGGACAGCACTCATGGCCCATTATAAAGACACATTCCCTATCGAATATATAATGCTCCTTCTACATTTCATATAAGAATTATTTAAAATTCGATGAGTATTTCTTGCAGATTAAAGGGACTGCCATGGGCAGTAACATGGCCCCAGCATATGCCAACATTTACATGGCACACTATGAGAAAGAATATAATTACAAATCAGCGTATTTAAAATATATTTTGAGTTATCATCGCTACATAGATGACCTGTTTCTAGTGTGGACAGGGACTCAGGTCCAACTTACATCCTTCCTTGATTATTTACATGGTCTTCCTTCACCAGTACGGCTATCGAATGTTTGCAGTAAGGACAACTGTCGTTTCTAGATGTCATGATTACCCAACATTGTGGTGAGTTGCATATCGACCTCTTTAGGAAACCCACGGATAAGAATGTAATCATCCACCTTCCCTCATTAGTGCCCTGCCATACTCCCTAAAGGTTTGGGTGTCAAGAATTACTAGTAGAAAGGGGAAATTAGACCCAGCCATTAGATATCTACGTTCTAGATTCTCGGCTAGGGGAAACCCTGCTACTATTCTTGACAACTCCCTAAATAAGGAGGTAGAGACTAATAGGGTGAGAAAGAGGATTGAATGGTATTCACTACCACATACAATCAAGCCAGTGGCTTTATCAAAGCAACAATAACGAAACACTGGCATTTATTACAAAATGACAGTATACTATCAGACATATGCCGTGCAGCACCCATGGTAGCATTTAAGAGAGGGAGAAACCTGTCGGATGCACTTATTAATACTGACAACATGAGTCATTATAAAACCCCTCATTTTTTGTATTTTGGGCGACCGGGCAATTTCAGTTGTCTCAATTGTTCCGTCTGCAACAGTTTGATCACAGGGGACACATTTACCCACCCCCACAGTGGTAAAGAAATTAAAATTAAAAGCAGAATTACCTGCAGATCATCATACGTTGTGTATATTATCAAATGCCCCTGTGGTCTACTGTATGTAGGGAAGATGACTAGAATGTTGAAGATATGGTTCATTGAACACAAAAAAGAGTCATACGCAAGGGTATGGACCCCATGGTCCTTGTTCAACACGGAGTTGAACACAGGCACAACGTTGTGTCCCTTAGGATTATGGGTATAGAGTAGGTGGTACCGAGACCGGGTATTCCCGACAGAGAGACATTTTTGTTGAGGCGGGAAGCATTTTCGATTCATTTATTGAATACCAGCATTGGAGGTGGCTTAAATGAACAAAACCTAAAATGTTTTTTTGACAGGAGGTAACTTTCTCTCCCACCAGACGGACAGAAACCATCTGACCCCTCCAAGACATATGCTTATTGAGCCCAATAAACTTATGGCTCTTCAGGACATCACCTTACATTGATTTGGATTATATAACTTTTGCCAAACTAATGATCACTACAGTTGCTATAGAGTTAAACTGTCCTCCTTCAATTCATTATTGACTTTTATGCATGTTGGCTAGTCACTTAGGTGTCTTAGTTTGTGGTTCTACACTGTGACACTATTATGTTATGTTAGGGTGATCTATTATACAGCAGCATTTATTCATGTCTTTATTGGGGATTATTGCACTTGTGGGGTATGTCTAGGATCCTGCTCTTCCCCGCTACGATTACAGGGTTACCATGGGGACCTACAAACACTTTGTGTTTGTTATGTTGTCTCTGTAGATGGCCCGGAGTCCGTACCTTCTGACAGCTGACGCACGGACGTGCTTATGTCATCGAGTGGCGTCGAGAGAGGACGATCAGAGCGAGATGGGGCAAGTGAGCAAATGAGGGGTATAAATATGTGTAGTTTGGAAGTCACTGTAGCCCTTAACCTTGTAAAAGGCTGTATTGCACAGCCGAAATGTCTGATTTCATAGAAAACTAAAGCATTCTGCTTAAGTCCGTGTGCTGGCTTCTTTCTTGAACATTGACTGCTACTGGGACCCTAGGATTACCCCGAACGTCACGCACCGTCAGCTAAGTACCCCACCATACCTCTAACACTGAGTGCATGCGTTTTCTCTACTCACTCCTCACTGTCCCAGACTGAGCTTCTGTCGCGCACCGGAAGTAAACTGGGCTGAGCTTCCGGCGCGCACCGGCATGAGAGGGAGGTCCGGTGATGCGCTGACGTCAGAAGCATGGGACAGTCAGTGTCCTGCCTCCCCACCGACTTTGAGCACAACGCACTTTTCACCATTGTGTCCAGTATTTGTATCAACAATTATCAGAGTTCAGAGTCTACAAATATACTCATGGATCTCTAGTCCTCGCTATCCAACTTTTCACTTTACAATGAATGGCATATCCAATATCCGTTTTTCGACACCGGAATGCGTTATCCAACGCTCACCACCACTGATTAACATGGGACTCACTTTACAACGGTTTCACTATCCAACGCTACTTCAAGAACGGATTCCGTTGGATAACCGAGGACTGCCTGTATACACAACTACCAAGGTAGTGCACGGAACATATACCAATTATTCAATTACTAAACGGATCAAATGCCTTCCCTGAGGACCAATTAATCCTCAGCAGAACTGTTAAAACCAAACATTTTATCTATCCTATACTTACCGGCAGGAACTTCTTCTCACACAGTGCGAGCAACACTGATAACGCACTCAGCAGATAGCTATAAGCAAGGTCCAGGGCATCAGAGCAGCAACAGACTAAGGCCGCGTTTATAGTACCGGCGACGGCAACGCGACCGATGACGTCACCTGTCGCCATTGGTGAAAGTTGCATTTAAAGTTTGAGCGACGTCGTTGGCTACAAGGCCAATGATGTCACCAAGGGGGAGGGCATAGTGCAATAGGCGCTCTGTGATTGGTTTAGAGACAGTCACATGTGGCGACTGTCTCACCAAAAATCAAATAACACTGACTACCACATTTTTGGTCGCTACAGGTCCTAGGTCTGAGCCCGATAGGGCAGCACACAGGCCCACACCCCTCACCCTCTCTTGCCACTCAAGGGAGTTGTTTACTGCAGTGGAACCCAGATTAACCATAACACTGCACTGGTACCAGAGTTTATGTGTTAGGCATGGCAGATTAGTAGGCAAGAGGATACATTTTTTATTTATAAAATATTTTACCAGGAAGTAATACATTGAGAGTTACCTCTCGTTTTCAAGTATGTCCTGGGCACAGAGTTATGATGGCTACACTAGTATATCTTTTTCCAATACTACCATATAAACTTAGTGTATAAATTTCCTAAATCCTTATGATACAACAATATCGGTATATTTGTTCAAAACCAAGTCACGAGGATCTCATCTGCTCTCACAGGAGTGTCCTGACATATCATCAGGATAAGTTGCACCAGTACAAGAACACTTTGATGTTCTTTTTTTAACATTTGTTATGCATTATAATTATTACATTCAATAATATATTTTAATAGGACGTTCAATAAAGTAATTGGTTTTTAAACCACTTATATTCCTCAACTATGGTGCACCAAACAAAGGGATTTCTTTCCTTTCAGTACCTCTGTGTACTTTTTTGTTGTACAAATGACCTCCCATGTAGCACACAGTAATTCTCAAGGGTTAGAGCGAGGTACTTCTCTATCAAACTTTTCTTTGTGCAGTAATTATAATAATTATTATAAAAAAAATATTATTATTATTCTTCAATTTAACAAAACTTTTCGTTGTCCAGTAATTAGACATTCAATTACATTTTCCAGCACCCCTTTACTGTTGTCTCTGTCCCTTTTTCGCTTTGTTGCCTGCATTTTGACATTGTAAAGGAGGATTGTATGATTAAAATAAATATATAAATAAAATAAATGAATGCATGATGTATTCTCCACTACTCCTGCAGACAAGCCCGCCACACAGCCCCTATGGAACGCACAGCCACACCAATCATGCAGCTTCCTGCGTGCCAAGCCTCAGTTTTGGTTCACAGGTTTCAACTAATCTCCTTGTGAGACGTTGCCTCAGAGGAGTGGTGATTGGCTTACATTCCTTGTAGCCCTGCCCGCTGAGCACATTGGTCACGTGCTGCTGTGACCTTAGCATTGCCTGGGATCTGGCTGAGTCGTGAAATTGTGCAAGGTGTAGATGGGCTACAGAATGGGGGAACTGCATTGTTTGATACCTTTATAGTAGCTCTTTGGGGTAATTAATAACATTTGTTGCTGTAGCCATGGTTTATTCTTAATGCAGTATCACTTTGCATTGTCATTGGAGGGCTGTTGACCTTTAAACTGTAAAGTTGCAGATGTAGAGCAAAGGGCATCAACTGTATCGGCAGCAATACATCATGTTAGTCCGCTTGCTAGGGCATGAAACTTTCTAATCCCAATTTCCTTTCCGCCCAGGTACATTTCAGCAGGACCCCCATAAGTGTTGCAGAATACTGTGATTTGGAAAAACCTTGTGCACGATCCTGTTATTTTCTTCAACATGCTGCCAAATACAGGGTAAGAAAGCATAACTAAATAAACAGTATGTTTTTGCTTGTATTTTAATTATACATGTAATATTGAGATGAGGTGAAGTGCCTATTAACAAGTTGTTTAGTGTTTTTTTGCAGATAGGTGGACATTATTTGCAGGGTCAATGATGCAAGTAGAATTTTGCATCATGAAGATATTTCTACTAATGCCAACATGCACCCTCTTAAAATAACATTTAATCAGCTTGTTGCACTCTGAAAGTTGTCTAAATCAATGCAAAAGTAATTTCTGTAATAACTTGGTGGATGGTAGTGGATAAGCGCGCAATGTTCAAGAAATTTAATTTACAAATAAAATCTTTCTAGTGACCAACCTAAGTGTTTTTAAGGGTCAATAAACAAATTTTTTCAAAAGTTGAAACATTTAAGTGTCCTTTCCATCCTAAAATTGCTGATGGGTTTTTGTTTTTTCCACATGTGTAATATGACACGTAAAATTACGATTTGCGACACTCACTTTTCTCTGCTCCTGTCATGAGTTTATTATGAATATTCATTAACGAGGCAGTCCCACATACAGCAATCAAATTGGCTTTCTTAAACTAATCTAACGGTGCTAAATTCAAAGACTTATTTTTGTTTCTCTGGAAATACATTGCAAATTGCATGTTTAGAGGCCTCCGAATGGGGAAGTGTTTGGCAACTAAGTGTTTTCTTTACCTTTGGCCCACCCTGTCCTTATCAGAGAACCAATAAAGATGAGGGGACTCTGGCTGTTCATGCACACCCTGACATCAGACAAAAGGGAGCAGTCAGACGTGTTTAGAAACTAACTTTAAAAAAGAAAAATGTAAAAATACTTATGGGTGTCAGATTTTGATTAAAGTAAGGCATCAGTCACCCAGATTTAACCCCTTTAAAGATGTCACTGCCTTTAACCCCTTATTTCCCCTTGCAACAGAACCACTTTTTCAAAGGTCAATACCATCTACAGGAGTAATGGATGGCCTCTGATTGCCCAGACCACTTGGCACGGTCAAAACCCTGAGATTCTTACATATTTAAAAAATATATGCCCAGAAAGTGTACTGTTACAGTAGTGGACTGTTTTAAAGCTGCAGTTCAAGCAATATCCTACATGTGTTATTTTTTATTTATTTTTAATCAGTTCTGTTCTATGAGAAAATACGTGTAACTTTTTTTTTTTTTTTTTTTTTTTGGAAAAAAACCCCAACAATTTTTAAGGACATTTTTAATGTATTCTAATGTAACAAGCATTTTTGTTTCTATAGCAGCCATTTACAAAGTCACATCCCCTTCCTCTTCTGAGTCAGGCTCTGGCTCATGAGCCTTGCACTCTCTCTAGCAGTGCACCAATTGTATCTGGTGCCTGCCTGGTCACATGATTTTCACGCACAACTTTGCATCTTGGGTAATCTTCTTCTGCAGCCCTAATATGGTTATAAAGAACCCCCAAGCCGAAACTTCAGCGATCAATTACAAGAGAACGGATCGATTGGCAATTCAGCTAATCACTCGTCAGTTTGCAGATTGTATTGATGAACATATTGAATGGAATTTTTATATGTTTTTTTTTTTTTTAATGGCAGCTTGAAATGCATCTCTAAGAAATGAGCTGTAAAGCATAATCATTGAGACCTGTATTATCTTCTTGGGAGACTGGAGGAAGTCCTATGATTGGTGATGTTATTTATGGCACTGCAAAATTGAACTGCAATTAAATTAATAATCCCTGTATCATTTGCTTCTTTTGAAACAACACAATCATGTCCATTCCCATTTTCTTCTTCACTTGGGGTTTTGGATGCAGTGGTGAGGAGAACGGCAGTTTATGCTGTTCCAGAAGAAGAGGGAGGGAAAAATAATGTAGTAATAATAATAAACTCTCTGTTCACACCCGCCTTCCAGTGTTGCATAAAATCAGCCAGACATCACTAATGCTGCTTGACTCCTGAGAAAATAATACTGACATAGCCATTATTTTATATAACCAGGGTGAACAAACTGTCCTAAAGAACCCCCAATGGGTCAGGTTTTAAGGATATCCCTGCTTCAGCACAGGTGGCTTAGTCATTTCGATTGAGCCACCTGTGCTCAAGCAGGGATATCCTTAAAACCTGACCTGTTGATAGACCTTGGTTTGGCCACTTTTTATACAAGTTAAAATAAAATCTGTTAATTTTTTTTTTTGAGTAAAGGTTTAATTGAAGGAGAAACCCAAAGTGTGGTAGATTTAAAACATTGATCAATACATTTGTATACATGTTGATATTGCATTTGTTTTATGTAGCTTGCCTAAAATGGTGTGTGCTTCAAGCAGTAGGCAGAGGATAGAACATGGAACTCTGCTCTGAAGATTCCATCCTTGCAGTCGTTTCATAAATGGAAGATCTAAGGCCCGAAGCCATGGTGCCTTCGCCCACGCTGAGGCGTGCGGGTGCTTTCCCTGGCCATGGCCGTGGGGGGGGCGTTCCTAGGGGCGTGCCGAGTGATGTCACGGAGCTGGTTCGCCCTCATTGGGCGAACCGCTCACGTGACCTGTGTGTTTGTTCGCTCAGCGTGCGTACGCCTCCGCGCGGTCTGCAGTACCATGGCCTCCGCCTAACCTGAGGCAATAAACCCTCAACTAGTCAGCTTTGGAGAGATGTGAAACCACTGTTCCATCTCTCTTAATGTCTATGTATTTGTTCATTTTGTGTTTGTATTCCAGGAAACTAGCGGGATGTACCCTCTTTATTACTGGCGCAAGCCGGGGCATTGGTAAAGCCATCGCTTTGAAGGCTGCAAGGGATGGAGCAAATATTGTTGTGGCCGCCAAGACAGCGGATCCTCACCCTAAGCTTCCGGGCACAATATATACTGCTGCTAACGAAAGTACGTTACAAAACCAGGGCATTTCTGTCATTACTCTTAGGGGGATATTCATTAAATGACGCTGGTGCCAATTGGGGCCACAACAGCACAGAATTTCCCATTGACTTGACTATCACCGTTTTAATGAATAACTCCCTTGGGGCCTTATTTTATATTGTCTGCAACGGATGTTCAGGACGTTTTCCACTGAAAATTCCCAGTAAAGTCAGTGGGAATGTTCGTCCCAAAATTGCCTGTGGCTGCTATGGACAACAGAATTACTCCCATAGTCTTGAAAATATACTCTAACCTCTAATACAATAACTCTGATGTATGTAGCTATCTTTACCTTGCTCTAAAAGAGTTGACTTTATACATGGCAGTGCTCAGTCTCTCATGCTGGGCGTCGATATGCAGATAGAATAAGGATCGGCGCCAGGAACTTTTATAGTACAAAAAGGAACTTTATTCAACATCCGCTTATAATGCTCGCCATACAAGGACAGACTTCACATTAGACATACAGTACTAACTGGTGGAAAATCATAGAGTTACTCTGTGCTTCTTTCCCTGGTAGCTCTCACTCCTATACTGGGTAGGTACTCATGCTTGTTTCCGTTATTATTGGTTAGACTGGCAATTGCCTGCATAGCGTCTAATGCCCCATCTCAAGTGGGCTCCCATTGGGAATACACTCTGCTTTCTGGGATCAGTATCACCTTACTGTGTACTGCATACTTCATCCATGCATATTGGATTGAGAGTTTACTAAGTACTTTCCACGGGGGGAGGAGGAATCCAATTATACTCTGGAACTACTACTCTGAGAGCTCCTGCTAAGCACTTGCTCACTCTTCCCGCATGAGAACAATCTTTTACTTTAGGCGCTAACTATATAGGGCACGTTCCTTAACTGAAAATAATAAACAAGGACAGGGCACTTAATATACATAACTGTACACTTAAACCTATTTGCAGGACTCGCATTGAAGCCCTCTGCCAGAACTCTTGAGGAACCTGCTTCCAGAACCTTGGCAGGAGCTATATATACACCCTTGTATCTCTCTGTGGTGACATCACTTATCACAAGACATACAAGGGAGTGGCAAACCTTCCTGCACAGTCATCCTACATCATATGATGGGGGAGCAATACCAGAGTGATCCCACCCAGTTAATCTATTAAGGCCGTTAGACCATTACACTAACTAGTAGTTCCGGAGGGGGGGGGGTCTACACTTTTACTGTGTATAAAATGAAAGAGAAAAAGATCTCATACAAGCACTCGGGTCACCCCAAAATACATCACTTGTTGTTATAACCTTTTAAAAACAAAAACAGGGCACCTCTGTGACAGGGTGAAGTCAGGTACTGATAATTATGCCTGAGAAACATACATCTGAGTCCTTCATCCAGCACTCAGAAGGTTAACCCAGTAAGAATACTTGGGCAATCAGGAAGTAAGCTGAGACAGCTGACAACCAGCTTGATAAGGAGGCCAAGGCTGAGTCCCCGCTGGCGCTGAGCGCGCTCATGATTAGAGCATGAGCGCCGGGTGTCCTGCAACTTGAGAGGGGGTGGTGGTGAGGGTGGGGGGGGGGCACATTGTGGGCTATCGAGCGATCGGGAAAGTTTAAAAAATGTTTACCAAAGCGCCGAGCGTGTGTGCCCGCGCATTTGCGCGCGCGGGAACATGTATGTGTATATATGTATGTATATATACATATATACATATATTCATACATGTAACCGCCCCGAGCTCAGCGCCAACGGGGACTCGGCCAAATGCTTTTGGTAGGTGGCTGACTCAGATTACAGAGCGGTCCTTTGCAAGCTCCTATCCAGGAGGATTTCTTAAACATTCTTTAGGGACAGATTTTCCCAAACAAAGACACAGTAAGGACTTTAATATTGTTCCATAACTATTGTGGTATATGTTTAGGGGTTGAGAACTGGACAAAGCCAGCTAGCCCGATAGATAGAGCCTGAAATGTTTAGCAAGATTTCCCTATGGGTTTTATGAGGTTTTTGTTTTGACCTTAAAGGGACAGTGTGCCCAAATGATTGTGTTGTGGAGAAATAAAACCACTCAACATTTGGTTTACCCTGAAAATGCACGTGTGGACTCTTGTCTGACCCCGCCTACAGGCCGTCCTGACACAATCTGCTACAGAGTAAGCAATACAATCCCTAAAGTGAAACTGTGCCTCAATAATTCAGAGTGGAAAGCTTATAAACTGATCTCCCATGGATCTCTAATTTCTATGATGTCATCACACATTATACTGATGGAACGTCCAGGCTGTGTCTGTTTTGATTGGCCCACATCATCAAGAAATTACTATTTAGATCAGGCGCACCTTCGTGGTAATACAGCCTCTGGGGGAAGCTGTGGCAAAATTTACATCGTGTTGGCTTGCTTGACAGCTCTCCCTCTCTCATTTCCGTTATAAACACAGTTACCCTTCACTCCAGCACTTGACTACTTGTTCTGGACTTCCTGCTGAGTATATTGTTCCTTGGATCAAGTGACTGGATATTTCTCTGCATAGTTCTGACAACTTCTGTTCCCCCAATGCTCTCGCAGTATACAGGATTTCTGTTTTTTGACCGGCTGGTCTGGATGAAATGAAAGAAAAAAAAAATGTATAATTCATGGGAAGTTTATAAGCTTTCCACTGAATTATTGAGTGGCACCTTTTCACTTTAGAGCTTGTATTGCTTACTCTGTTGGAGGTGCTTATGATAGGAGGGCTACTCTGTGTGTGCACGGGCATGTGTTATTTTTTTCCCTTTCCCTTTTCTCTTTAATTTTACGTATGGTCTGTCCTATAACACCACCAGGAGCTTCATTCAATAGCATGATAGACTGTTTGTTTTTTTGGGTACCCATTATTTTTGTGATATCTATATCAGACACTTTGGACCAAGGTTTGTGACACCCTGAAGTGTCCGCAAACCCTGGTTGATTTACAGCTGTACAGTAGTTCATTTGATCAAAATGATCACTGTATCTCAAAAGTACCTGTAAAAGCTGTTGGAAATGGCAGGTTAATGTCCAATACTAGGCAATTTTATGTCCAGTGATACTTTGAACAGATGATTATTAAAAATCCCTCATCCCACTTTTGTACACATTTCACATTAAAGTTTGTTTTTTTTTTTATTTAATTTTTTTGCACTTTAATGGAAGCAACAATATAACCGGTGTAAGTTTTATTAAAACAAATGACTTTACATTTTAGAGATTAGCTTGTAGGCCACATTCAACTTCCATTATCACAAATTGTTCTGTTGGCAATGAGTACTATTTACAGGGAATCACATGGGCTTTATTATTTAACCGGTTTAGCACTCTAATTTGATTTAAAACTATTTGTTTTGTTTAACTCCTTTTTTCTTTTTTCCTTCTCTAGTTGAAGCAGCTGGAGGTAGGGCTTTGCCATGCATTGTAGATGTGAGGTATGAGAATCAAATCAGTGAAGCCATGGAGAAAGCTGTGAAGACATTTGGAGGTACAGAATATTATTTGGATACGTGTCCAAACATTATTTACCAACATGGCCATTTTAATAAATGGAGTTTCCGTGTCGTATTGCAAAGTCACGGTCACTGCCTTCTTCAGGACCTGTCCGTTCTGCTTTGGAAATGTGTATTGCAGTGTTCCACGAGTTGCTTCCGCTACAAAGTACCCGTGTAGAAAAGCCTGGGATCTTGAAAGGTTGTGCCCAGATATCTTTAAGGAATTCTCGTCAATGACTTAATGAAACATGGCCATTGCAAAATCTAACCTAGCTTCTTTACTACACGGGTGCGATTTAGTACACAAAGTTAGTTATGTGAGGTCACTTGCCCACAACTTGTCTATTACTGACCCCAAAAATCGCAATATTGGTTGGTTCTTTGTAGAGCTGCAGGGTTTGTGGTTCTGCTCATAGAAATTTATTGCAGGCCCTGTGAATATATCGTAATGTAATTGAGTGAGATCATGTTACTTTGCAAAGGTCACAAATAGTTGGCACCAGCACTTACCAGTGCTGTGATTCCTTCTTGTTTAGCACTGCTCTTCCCTTCAGGACAGCAAGTTTTCTTAATCAAAAGATGTAAAAGGCAAAGTGCATAAGGATACTGGTCTAGTTCTTTGGTATGACACTTGAAGAAGAAATGTTTGCGTTTCTGAACGTTCTGTACGCTATAATGCAATATGTGAGCAACTGCTTGTTTTAAAGGATAAACAAATCTGCTGTGACTTCTGTCTTTAAATTCATGACCCATCAAATTTTCTTTTTATACGGGGCTTCTGTGCACTTTATGATAAGTTAAAGGAGCTTTGTGTGTGTGTGTGTGTGTGTTTTAATATAATTTTTTTTTAAATATATTTATAACGGGGTCTACGGAGCTGAACCCCCTTAATTTTGCTTCCGGGGTGTGCCGGTATCTCTGCAGTTCTCTGCTTCCTTGTCGCATGGGCCAATAGAAAGCCGCACCGGATGACGTCACAGCTTTCTATTGGCTGCAGTGCACGGGAGCCATATAGTGAACCCTTAAGTGGCTACCGGCACCCACTACGAAGGCAAATATCTCCAGAAGCCGGGGCGCCCGGGAGCTGAAATTAATGGGGTTCAGCTGCGGAAAACGAAGGTAAAAAAAACTGCTCGGGTTACCTCTTTAAAATGCATCTTCTTTTATTTAATGAATAATAAATAAAATTGAATAATTTTTTTTTTCTTTGTCTGCAAGTTTTTAAAATGATTTTTAATAATAGAACATTTTTGTTAGTTTTGATTGAGGACCTACTCAGATTAGGTGGGTAGGATTCAAACGATAAGGATTCATTTAACAGTAGCTTGGTAATGGATATGCAATGATAATCATGATGAATACATGAAAAGACAAAATTCAAAAGAGAAGGGCATATGATACTGTATTGAATTAAAATACAGAAGGCTGTACAGGTTACACTCACAATTATCCCACGGGCAAAGCGCAGAGAAGACCACAAAGGGTCTCACAGAAAACTGACCACTTAGATAAACTTTTCTTACGCAGAGTTTCTTTTTACTCCAGTTGGCCCTTGTATTTACACTTATTTGGATTGTATGTGATGGGAAAGGTTGAAACAGCTGTCTGTGAGTAGGATTATTGGCTATGCACTTCTTTAACCAGACTGTGCTGAAAAGCTGTGTAATGCGTCGGGTATAAACTCATAGGGTTCCATGTTAAAATGGACATGAAGTGAAAGGTGGCGCTGTGTGCTCATTTGCATGTTTCCCCAGAATCCCTTGCTGCAGTGAGACAATAGTGAGAAGCAGGGATGCAGACCTGTCTTGAGACATGTGAATGTACTCGTGTTATTTTTATGTCCTTGGAAGAATTTCTCTAAATTAGGAAAATATCGACCCGAACAGACTAGAAACTTCCCCAAATTAATTTGATCCAAGTTTTCTTTCCCCACACAATGTACAGTTTATATACCATTACGTAACATCTAAGAACTCAGCAGCTAAACATATGTGAACTACTCCTTTATTGTCTGCATCCTGTTTGTTAAACCTGCAGTTTCTCGGCTTCTTTCTGCACGCACTTTAATCAAAGTGTATACTGTATTAGGGTCAAATAACTTCAGTGGTTTTATATAAACTAGCACACTTCATACGTTACTTTTATAAGGGGGACTAGCAAACTGTATATTAAGGATGTGTATGGACAAAAACTTTAGAAACCCTTCCATAACACACAATCCAGGCATATTGTATATTAATAGTTTCTGCTCCTACAGTCTCAAAGAAGCAAGCTCCTATACTTGTTACAAAAAAAAAAAAAAAAAATATATATATATATATATATATATATATATATACACACACTATTGTGGAGTGCATCCACATGGTCAAGTTTTGTTTACATCCCAGCTTAAAAAAATAAATCTATCTACAGCAGGACCCCGGGCATACGGCGGGTTCCGTTCTAAGGGCCCGCCTTATAGTGAAAATCGCCTGAAAGCGGAACCAGCGATTTCCCCCTTGTGCGCATATGCAACCCGACAATTTCCCCCTTCTGCGCGCGCGACCAAGCTACGTTCTGTGCATGCGCGCCGGCAGCAACAGCCTCTGAGGAGACATGGTGGTCTCCTTCTCGGTGCCAAAACCACCTAAATAGAGCCACAATAGGGCTGGTGGCGGTGCTGTGGGGAAAACCAATATAGAACCACAAAAAAGAAGAAACTCCTAATAAGCACTCTGAAAATAATAAAATAATCAATAATCAAATTTATTAAACTGATGAATATAACACAAAAAAATAATAGACAGATTCAAATTTAGCTGAGACCAACCAAAAAGCCAACCTGACATAATAGAAATACAACAAAAACAAGTAATCCTGCTAACAAAACTGGAAACACTCAAATATCCAAAAAATATATAAATAAACAGCAAAATCGATAAGTGGTGATACCTAGACAAACATAGAGATCAAATAGATCCCCATGTTAGTCTGATAAACTGGCCAGTCCAAGTGCACCTAAGATGGAAAATAAGTAAAACAGAGGATAGTACCAGGTGGAACAGGACTCAAAAAACCCTAATTAAATACAATTATAATTGCATGCAGATAAACAGGTTGATTATTGAGGCTAAATAGCCAAGAGTGGCTGTTCCAAAAGATTAAGGTAATATGACAAAAAACGCCATGAAACACATAAAAGGTATATGTGTGTATGGCTAATCCACATGATGATGAAAAAAAGCTGTAAAGCTAAAAACTTGTCATATAATGTCCAGATAATGCTGTGTAAAAACTGGGCATAAGAGTGCAAGAACCACAATGCTACATATGCATATGTGAGTGAGTCCATGGAATGGAAAGCATAATCTGTGTGTGTGTGTGTGTGTCTTCACCACAAATGTCCCATAACTATCCAGAATGTGGACTGAAGATAGGCAGAAAGTTTAGAAGTGAACACATCACTGCTGTGGCTTGAATTACTTGTGTCCCCGAGCAAGTATTAATCAAACAGAAAGGTGGGGGCCACTACGGATACAAGCATATATCTACCGGTCCCACGATTCACAAATCACAGCATGCACATCTGCGTCCACGTCCACATCTAGGTAAGCCAGGACATTCGGATCTCCATCTGCGTCCTAAGTGGAGTCTCTTATTGGATCCGGTCAGGTCAGGGAAAGAGGGGAAGAAGCAGGGAGGCTTGGTTCTGCAGCATAAAACCCCCCCCGACGGCCGTTTCGCCAGAAGTGGCTTGTTCCGGGAGTGATTTCTGTGCTCAGGCGGCTGTATTTTGTAATCACCGCCAGTGCTGACGTCACCCAATAGCCACGACTAGTACCAATCTGGGTACAAAAGTCAAAACCTTGTTAGCCAATGCCCAGCAGAAGCAGGGCACACCTGTAACTGAACATAATTGCATGATTATCTCTGAAATGTTGTGTACAAAGAGACAGATATTTGAAAAAGCCCATAATAATTATAGTACAACCTCATAGAGGAGAATATAACAAAAAATTGACTCATAGAGGCAATAATAATAAAATGAACAGGGAACTGATATACAAAAATTAAAAGATGTTATTACGTTGTCAAAGATGAAATTAACTATAAGATACCTGAATACCACACTGAATTAATAAACCACATTTTAAGAAACATGGTGTCACGGTAGCTTATGACAAGATATAATGAACACCAAATATCTGGGTTGAACTGAACGAAGCTTAGATATAATAAAATATATTTATTCCTTAAAAAAGGTGAACACAGCAATATAGTACAATTAACAGACAAGAAGGTAACACTTACTTAGGGTTGGGGAATGGAGAAGTATCAGCTAGCAATTCTCCAGCAATCCGGTGACATTCAAGATGGTATCAGAAGAAGAACTAAAAACTGTAGGGTTGACACAGTTTATATACCTGTGTAACCCTATTCTTAACATTGAATACAGACTATTGGTGAACATTTATCTGTATCCAATCCCTAACGTGGAGACACAGATTAACCCATGCCCCCCAGCTAATTAGCCCATGTGTACTGGGACTCTATGGGTAGCCCCATAATTAAATCAGGGGCGACGACCAGTCTACCAAATGAAGTATCTGCATTGTTTGTAGGTGTAGACATAACACTTACAAACCACTCCAGTTTGATGATTCTCCACCCTCAGGTAACAATTAGAGTGGCAGAGTCTGTTGATTAGTACTTGGTCTGTTGATTAGTACTTGGTGTAAACAATCAGGCAGTTAACTTTTGATCACAGTGCTTAGGCTCAATCAGCCGGCTGCCCTTCATGACCTATTAGCATAGCAGATGGAGTCTGCATTTTCAGAACAGATCCAAAATACCATACATATATACTTTAATATCTACACATATTAATAAATTCCATTCTGGTGGGCTCAGTGGGTCGAACTTTGCCAGTTTTTAATGCCTACAGTGACTCCACATATTGGCCAAATATCAACTCTCTGCGACCTCCAGAACTGGAGATACAGAAATGCACTTTAAAACATCTTTAAAATACAGGATTATAATGAAACATGGGAACAGGGGAACATACATTTTCATGACATGACAAGGTGTAAACCACATTCCTGGACCGCAGTCCAGTTAACCCCTTGCCTCCCTGGTGAGGTCAGGGGGTGGCCATATGGGGTGCAACCCCTTTAATACCGGGCCAACCCCCTCTCCCTCTACACCTCCCCTTCTTAGTGGGTGACCTGTGGCCCACTGGCCCTAACGGGGAGTGGGGCACTGCTGGCACCCTTAACGAACTCAGTCTCAGAGGGATAGTCCTGACGTGAAAGTCCATCAGCATTGCTGTTTTCACTACCCTTTTTGTGCTGAATGGTAAATTCAAACTCTTGCAAGACCAAGCTCCACCTTAGCAACTTGGCATTCTCCCCTGATGCCCTCTGCAGCCAACTCAGGGGGTTGTGGTCTGTGAGGACCGTGAAAGCCCTTCCATACACATAGGGCTGGAGTTTTTTGAGTGCCCACACAATGGCCAAGCACTCTTTCTCAATGGTGGCATAGGCCACTTCTCTGGGGAGTAGTTTTCGGCTGAGGTACACCACAGGGTGCTCTCTACCGTCCCCCCCCACTTGACTCAACACAGCCCCAATGCCATAGTCCGAGGCTTCAGTCTGTATGAGGAAATGTTTGGTATAGTCTGGGGCAGCCAGGATGAGGGCCCCAGCAAGCGCAGTTTTCAGTTGCCTGGAAAGCAGTTTCATAGGCAGGAGTCCAGGTGATAAGCACAGGCAGTTGCTTCTTAGTCAAATCAGTCAGAGGTTTGGCCACGGCGCTGTACTGTGGGACAAACTTCCTATAGTACCCTGTGGTGCCCAAAAATGCCATGACCTGTTTCTTGGTTTTTGGAACAGGCCACTGAACTATGGCTTCTACCTTGGCTAGCTCTGGTTTGAGGTGCCCTCCACCCACCCTGTGCCCTAAGTACAGGACCTCTGCCATCCCTACCATACACTTAGTGGATTTAAAGGTAAGCCCAGCCTCCCTGATCCTATCCAGCACCGCAGCTACATGCCCTATGTGGGAGTCCCAGGAATTACTAAAGACAACAATGTCATCTAAGTAAGCCCTGGCATAGCTCTGCATCCCTTCCAGTAACCTATTGACCAGGTGTTGGAAGGTAGCCGGGGCATTCTTCATCCCAAATGGCATCACCAAAAACTCATAGAGGCCACTTGGAGTGATGAATGCTGACTTCTCCCTAGCCTCCAGGGTCAGGGGGATTTGCCAATAGCCTTTGCTCAAATCCATGGTGGTCATATCTAGCCGCCGCGAGTTCATCTAGTAACTCATCCATGCGGGGCATGGGATAGACATCTGACACCGTCCCAGCGTTGAGCAAGCGGTAGTCCACACAAAACCGGGTGGTCTTGTCCTTCATAGGGACTAGAACTACCGGGCTTGCCCAACGACTCTGGGACGGAGTAATTACCCCTAGGGTCAGCATCTCCTCTATCTCCCTTTCCATACTGGTATTGACCTATGCTGACACTCTATAAGCGTGCTTATGCAGAGGCTGCAGATCCCCTGTGTGCACTGGGTGTTTTGTGAGATGTGTGGTCCCTGGCATGTCAGTGAAGAGGGCCCTAAACTTAGCTAGCATGTCCCTGGCTTCTACCTGCTGCCTAGCACTCAACTGTGCCCCTATCTCCACCTGTTCCACAGTGTTTCCCTGCTTAGCCTCCCCTAGGAGATCAGGCAGAGCATTGCTCGCCGGATCCTCCAGCAGTGGGCTACAAATGGCCATTACTGCTCCTGTACTCGGTGCTCTGTATTCTTTCAGCATATTGACGTGATATGTCTTATGCCTCTCAGGCTCTACCTGTACAACATAGTTGTACTCATTCACCTTTCGGATAACCATGTACGGTCCCGACCAGGCAGCCATCAACTTGTTCTCCCGAGTGGGTTTGAGAACAAGCACCTGCTGTCCTGGGATGAATTCCCTGCTACGGGCATTCCGGTCATACCATTGCTTTTGCTTGGTCTGAGCGGCCCTGAGGTGGTCCTGGGCCACCCCCATGAGCATCTCTAACCGCGGAGATCTACTACATACTGGATCACTAAAGCATCAGTAGCAGTAGCCTACCCTTCCCATCCCTCACGGAATAGGTCCAGAAGGGGAAGGGTGAGGGGAAACAGTAAGTCAGTCTGTGGTTGCAACTGATCCTGGCTTACCTCCCTGGGCTCCTCTGCGCCCTCTGCTAAAGTTGGTCCCAAAGGCTGGGGGGCTGGCGCCGCCGCCATTGCCACTCTCTGGCTCCGGGTAACCGCCGCCACTGCAGCGGGTTTGGGCACTCGGTCGTAGGTGCAGGTCATCGGACCCAGATTGTTGCCAAGAAGAACTTCAGCATCCAAACCGGGTAAAACCCCCACCTCCCGCACACCCTGGCCCTCCCCCCAATCCAAAAAGATTCTGGCACCTGCAGGAAACGTGGCTCTCCGTCGGCCACAGTGATCTGCATCTCAGGGCCTGGGAGCAATTCCTCTGGCCGGACCATATCAGGTCGGACCAGGGTCACTGCAGCTCCTGAATCCATCAAGCCGACTGCTTGCCGGTCACCAACGGTGACCGGGGTGAGATGTCTGCCCCGGCCGTCCGTCTGCTGCAGGTCCGCGCTGAGATGTCCTCCGCTCCTGGCTGTGGGCACCGATGAAACCGGGACAGGTGCTGCATGGGACGTCTCGCTGGGAGTTGGTTCCATGACTGGTCCGAAGTCTTTGGTGGAAGCCACCCGCACGCGACTTCGCAGCTGGGGTGCGTTGCCCCAGATGGGGTCCGCCGGAACGCTGGGGTTCCGGGCAATCTGGTCTGATGTGACCAGGGCGGTTGCAGTTGTAGCACCGGCGCTCGTGCCGGAGCTCCCCCGCCTTCGGTGGACTGCTGCCCGCAGGCGGCCTCTGAGTCCATTGGGGGGTATTGGCAGACTTTCTGGCCGGTGCCACCACCGCCTTGGCTACTGCTTTGGCGGTCATCAGGGCTCGGCTGGCCACATAGTCGTCTGCAAGCCTCGCCGCCTCCTGGTAAGTCTTGGGCTTCTTGTCATACACCCAAGCCCTCACCGCCGGCGGGCACTGCTGCATGAGCTGCTCCTGAAAGATGAGGTCCAGCAGGCGTTGGTAAGTCCATGCCTCATAGCCCTCGACCCAGCGTATCCCGTACAAAGGCATGCGGGTCACGTAGGTAACATAGGACTCCCGGGGCTGCCTCTCTTCCTGCCGGAATTTACCCCGGTAGGCTTCAGGGGTAAAACCGTACTGAAACAATAACAGTTCTTTCAGGTGTTCATAGTCATTAGCATACTCATCTGGAAGCGCCATCATTGTCTGCTTAGCCAAGCTGGACAGTAAGGGGTCCAAACGTGCAACCCTATGCTGGGGAAGCACTTTGTACTGCCGACACTGTGTCTCAAAGTTCTTTAAAAAACAGTCGATCTGATCAGTACCTTCCAAGAACTTGGTGAGACTGTGCGGATCCAGTTTAAGTTCATCGTTGTTGGGTTGGACAGGGGGGGCAATAAGCGGGTCTGTTCACTGCCATAGTGATAAACTGCAGCCGCTCCTCCGGTGTCCCTCTGTCTCCCCACGCAGTAAAAAGTGCCAACATTTCAAGGGTGAACGGACTGGTAGCCGCAGCAACCAGTACCCCTCGTGTTGCACTGCTCTCGGGAGGTGCACTCGTTCCCTCCCCGAGATTCCGCCGCCCCGGCACTGGGTTCCTTCCCTGATCTCTGGGTGGCTGTATAAAGGCAAGCTGAGCCGTATCCTGAGGCTCTGCAAGCCGGGCTTCATAGTCACCGATTGCGTCAACCATGTCTGCGACCTCCTGGTTCTCATAGGACAGTCCATATTCACGGAATTTGTCCTTCAGCTGAGCTCGGGTCCTCATGTTGGATGAGCCTTCAGCCTCGCTCATGGTTGACGGTCGCAGCAGTGAGGTGGTGTTACAACTTGTGTTAACTGTTGCACTACTGTGTGTTGAATATCTTTTAGTCCCAGGAACTCGCAATTACTCTCGAGTTCCCACTATATGACAGAGTCCCGCAAAACACTGTAATATAGGTTCAGTTCAATCCCACCGCTGCCACCAGTTAATTATAGAGCTTGTCACGGTAGCTTATGACAAGATATAATGAACACCAAATATCTGGGTTGAACTGAACGAAGCTTAGATATAATAAAATATATTTATTCCTTAAAAAAGGTGAACACAGCAATATAGTACAATTAACAGACAAGAAGGTAACACTTACTTAGGGTTGGGGAATGGAGAAGTATCAGCTAGCAATTCTCCAGCAATCCGGTGACATTCAAGATGATATCAGAAGAAGAACTAAAAACTGTAGGGTTGACACAGTTTTATATACCTGTGTAACCCTATTCTTAACATTGAATATAGACTATTGGTGAACAATTATCTGTATCCAATCCCTAACGTGGAGACACAGATTAACCCATGCCCCCCAGCTAATTAGCCCATGTGTACTGGGACTCTATGGGTAGCCCCATAATTAAATCAGGGGCGACGACCAGTCTACCAAATGAAGTATCTGCATTGTTTGTAGGTGTAGACATAACACTTACAAACCACTCCAGTTTGATGATTCTCCACCCTCAGGTAACAATTAGAGTGGCAGAGTCTGTTGATTAGTACTTGGTCTGTTGATTAGTACTTGGTGTAAACAATCAGGCAGTTAACTTTTGATCACAGTGCTTAGGCTCAATCAGCCGGCTGCCCTTCATGACCTATTAGCATAGCAGATGGAGTCTGCATTTTCAGAACAGATCCAAAATACCATACATATATACTTTAATATCTACACATATTAATAAATTCCATTCTGGTGGGCTCAGTGGGTCGAACTTTGCCAGTTTTTAATGCCTACAGTGACTCCACATATTGGCAAAATATCAACTCTCTGCGACCTCCAGAACTGGAGATACAGAAATGCACTTTAAAACATCTTTAAAATACAGGATTATAATGAAACATGGGAAAAGGGGAACATACATTTTCATGACATGACAAGGTGTAAACCACATTCCTGGACCACAGTCCAGTTAACCCCTTGCCTCCCTGGTGAGGTCAGGGGGTGGCCATATGGGGTGCAACCCCTTTAATACCGGGCCAACCCCTTCTCCCTCTACACATGGCATATCCCATATAATCATTGAGGACATTAGGCATCAGGGTTCCTAGCGGAGTTATCCATCTACACTTTTTTTTTTTTTTTTTTTGAGAGCAAAGCTTGCTCTAAATACCCTCTCCTAATTCCCAAAGAAACCTTGGCAAAGGCTTGAACAAGTGAAATATCTGAGTCATGTCTTGTCAAAAAATGTCTAGCAACAGTAGTGATTTTCTTACATGATTCAAGGTCCCTCTGCATTGCGAATATTACGTGTGTGTTTTATTACACGGAATCTGATTTCTCGTAGATATATATATATATTTTGACAGGGGCAAGTTAGAAAATAAATTACCACTTTTAGACTTGCAATCGAGGAATACACTTTGCTCTTAGATGAATTCTCAAATGTGGATGTTTGCAGCATGAACTGATAAGCAGAGCATGATCCACATTAGAAAAAGCCTTTCTTAACATTGGTACTGTACTTAAAGGTTGAATTCCCAGATGGTACATAATGACTTTTGACAAACTTATCTCAGAGATTGGGCAATCTCCTACTCATAAGGTTAACCGATTTACCCAAAACCTTCCTCAAATCCTGGTCTATCAGAAGAATGCCCCAAAATTGATTTAATGATTTTTCTGATACTATTCCATTGGTTATTAAAGGTTCTATCCTCTGTTTTACTTATTTTCCATCTTGGGTGCACATTGATTTTTGCTGTTTTATTTATATATTTTTTGGATATTTTAGTGAGTGTTTCCAGTTTTGTTAGCAGGATTACTTATTTTTGTTGTATTTCTATTATGCCATGTTGGCTTTTTGGTTGGTCTCAGCTAAATTTGAATCTGTCTTTTTATTATTTTTTTTTTTGTGTTATATTAATCAGTTTAATACATTTGTTTTATTTTCTTATTTTCAGAGTGCTTATTGTAGGAGTTTCTTCTTTTTTTGTGATATAACGATGTAAATATATATATATATATATATATATATATATATATATATCAACTGTAAATATTACTGTATATTCATTTGCATGTCTTAGACAGGTCTGCAACCCTGTCTTTCACCATTATCACACAGCACTTCCACTGCATCAAGGGATTCTGGGAAATGACATGCAAATGAGCACACAGTGCCACCTTGTAATATGAGCTTGAGACAAAAGGTGGCACTGTGTGCTCATTTGCATGTCATTTCCCAGAATCCCTTGCTGCAATGGAAGTGCTGTGTGCTGGGCGATAATGGTGAAAGACAGGGTTGCAGACCTGTCTAATACATGCAAATGAATATACAGTCATATTTACAGTTGCTATATGCTTTACTGTGGAGGGTTTTTGTCACTTTTTTTTACCCACCATAACCTTAGTATATATATATATATATATATTTATTTATTATTATTTTTTTTTTTTTTTTTTTGCATCGTTGGGTTTATTTATTGAAGCAAATTAAGAAATAACATTTATTTAACTAATGCTGTCATCAGTTTTTCCCCATACACGTTAAGTCAGTGGTTTCCAACTTGTTGTTTTATTAAGGATCCCTATAATTATGTTGTCAAATTATGCAGAACCCCCAACCCTCTCTAATAGCGCATCTGAGATCATTGCATTGTAAACTATTCTGTATTTGGTTCAATTTTTAAATGACCTTAAAATTGCACGGAACCCTTTAGGATGCCCAAGGAACCCTGGTTGAAAAACACTGCATTAAGATATCATCACACAATGTTTGTTTGTATTCTTAAGAATTGGAGGGGCACTTTCTGTGAAGGCATGTGAGGCTGGAGAATGAGCTGGAATGTAGATTTGGTGCTGCTAACCCCATCATGAACCCTGTACCTGTTTTTGTGCTTAAACAGAATTCCGCTTCTGGTTATTTTTCTTGCCGTATAAGACATAACATTTTATCATTGTCATTTTGTTTAACCAGGAATAGACATCTTGGTGAACAATGCTAGTGCCATTAGTTTGACCAACACCTTGGAAACTTCAATGAAGACGGTGGATCTTATGATGGGTATTAACACCAGGGGAACGTACCTCACGTATGTATCGTATAACAAGTATCATATCCCATTTTGTCACTGCAATATTGTTTGATGCTCCGATTAGAGAGTTGCAGGGTTTAGCCCGTTTCAGATTTCATGTGTTGTTTACAACTCATGATAAGAGTATGTTTTGATAAGAAGCCAGAAAAGACCACAGAACAAAGCCACCAGAAGCTGTTGAGCCAGAAACGATGTTCCCAATCTTTTTATAGTACTTTGTCAGGGAAGGATATTTACTTTTTTTTTTGCTTCCTGCCATTTTGGGAGCTTGTATAGTTGGGGTTGCAAGACGTCCCTTATATACGGGATTGTCCCTTATTTCATTCACTTGTCCTGTTATCCCGGAAAGGTCAGTCATGGCGTATTATTGTCACGTGTTTTGGAGCCTTGACGTGAATAGGCTGAACTTACAATTGCTGTAATGAAATTGGTCATAAAAATGTAATAGAAAAGGTAACCATTACACTCAAGTAGACATCAGATAGAGGTCGACATACTAAATTATTAAAATAATTATGTTAGGACACTGCCTGTTCATTTTATAATACCATGACATCCCACCCGTATAGAGCAGAGATGATAAAAACCAAAGAATATAGCAGTCAAGCAGGAGATACCATTCAGCACGAAGCATTTGCATATCATCACTCATCAGATGCCACACTTTCATATTGGATTTCCGCGTCCCCTATTATAAAAACTTGTGGTAACCCTATGTATAATTCTGTACAGAAGAGTACAATGTGAATTGTGAAAGCAGCGACCAGCTCCCACACAGCGGTTGGCCTTTCTGAGCATGTATTTTACCCGTTGTATCTTTCATTCAGATAAGTATACTTCGACTTTAAATAAAACTTTAAGATCCTTAAAATCCCTCAACTGCAAAACCCTTTCACAGACCTGCAATTGCTGTAGTTGAAAGATCTAGTAGCTGTATGTGATGCTACTTTTCTGTTGGAGCGACATAAATGGTCTTTAGAGATTGTGTTGTAGTGTACAGAACTTGCAGAAAGCGCATGTCTCCTTGCCTACTGAGACGGTTCAGTTGTACGTTTGAACAAGAGACCTGTGAGGTCTCCAAAGCGCTGCTATTTCGTCTCTGAAGAACTTGAATGTTGGTTCATTAGCTCAATGTGCAGTAGTGCTCAGGAGGGAAAATTGGACGTTGGGGTTAATTAACATTTACAGTGATGGGAACGCCGTACGTGATTGCTCCTTGAGTTATCTCGGGGTGCACCCCTAGATGGTGGAAACGGGCTCCACTTCCATTGTGGATCGGGCTGACTGCTCCGTTGGAGTGGACAGCCGAATCTGCCCCTAGAAAATGAGAAAGTGCCTAAAATGTACCTGATATGTCAGAAGGGTCCCGCTGCATCGGGCACATATTGTGATGCCGCAGTCACGTTGCAGGGTCTTGTTTCCCATATTAAGGCAGGAAACGCTGTATTTCTTTAAACAGGGTTTATTTACAGGGGTTTAAATAACACAATAATAGGCCCACCGTCCCTTTTTAAGGAAAAAAACCCATAAAAATAAAGCCTACTCCTATCAGGAAACTGTCTAAACAGCTCCCTCTCTGTCACTGGCCAACTAAACTGGTTCTCAGCTTTAATTAACCCACCAGGTTAGCAACAATATCAACAGTCCTTAGGTACCCCAAATACACATTATTTTGTCCTTATCTCTTGTTGGGGCTCAGTCCCACGAGAGTCCAGGAAATCACCTCTGGATCCCAATGTCCTGGACAGGACCACCCTGCTTCCACAGCAGATTTGCATCCTTTAACTCTTCACGCCCTCATGGCGATTCTCTGGCCCTCGTAGCTCCCCCTGTTCACAGTCAAAGGGTCCTGCAGGTACCAGGCACATCCCCCTGGGCAGTCCCTACAGCCTCTTGGTCTCACTCCGCAGGCTCTGGAACAGGTAGCCAGACAAAAATCTCTGTATAAGCAGTTACCTGCCTGCGTTTAAAACCCTTGTTTCATCAGGAGTTCTCTTGCTAATTAGCTACACCTGTAGCTAGCCTCTCCAGGAGGAATTTAACCTCCTGCACGCTGGAACCAACACTAGCTGCACTGCTCCAGCAGATAGACATTGACTATCACAATATATAATAACAGTGTAAATCAATGATGCATCAAAATGGATACTGTACAGCAATTGGGTTAAAGCCACTTTTTTATTTTTTGTTTGAAGCCCAGGGTCTATGGAGCAGAACCCCCATTAATTTTGTCTTGGGAACCCCTGCTCCCCGATATACCTCCTAATAGGTTCTTTGATTGGAGGAATAGAACTCTTAAAGCTTGTCTTCTAATATCAATTGTTAGTCCAAATTAAAAAAAAAAACTGTCACCTAATACTGAAGCATTAATTTACTCTGCACAATCGCAGCCTGACTAACACCGCTACTTCTACTTTTTACTTGACATACTTTTCCCATCGTTTTGCATCAAACTTTTGCCAAATTGTAAATTGCTGAGGAATGTCACACTGAACTGTAAGAATGACATGGGTATTTTATCTGGTCTCTTTGCACAATTTAAAAGAGGGCTGTACTTTTGGTTGATTATTTTCATTTATATACCTATAATGTGCCTTGTGTGGGCCTGTGTGTGTGTGTTTGAGAGTGTCTTGCAACGCATTGGGTTATGGAACCTACAGTAGCCAACAAATTAAATTAAACCTAACATAGATATGTGCAAGGCACAGAGTTGTTTGTTTATATTTATATATCAAAGCAAGCTTAATGTACTGCACATATCATACATTTACACGGGCTATGTATTCTTGGCCAAATAGCTCACCTAATATTTGGTGTCCAGGGTATGGGGAGATCATCTGACCTCCCTACGTTTTTATGTGGAGCTGAGTTTGAATATAGCAGTTCCCCCTACTGAACCTCCCTGCCCCCTTTTAAAAATAAATAAATGGTTTTCCTTACATGATTGGAACTAGGGGGGTCCCGAAGCTGAACGGCGCTAATATCTGCTCCGGTGACCCCTGGATTCTCTGGATAATTACCAGTAAAGGTATCAGCGTTACTTAATGGTTTCGACTGGGTTTTAAATTGCGCATGTCACGCCTGCCAATAGGAAGGCTCAACAGATGACATTGCAGCTTTCTATTGGCCCGCGTGACGTGGGAGATTTTGTTATACCTGGAGGGGACTAAAATGCTGATGCCAGGAAGTATCTCGGTAACTGGGGATGGGTCCCCGAAGCTGGAAACAGAGCAGTTCAGCTACAAAGACCCCAATGTTCCCATCCTGGGAAAAGGAGGAAACAAAAGAAACAGCGCACAACGCCAAATAGTGAAGCAAGTAATGCTATATATTAGTAATTACAGGGTAATAAATCTGCGTACATCAAAACAGTGGAATAGGTGCATTTAGTGTGTTTCACACAAGTTACCACTCAGCAACTGTTGTCAGAAGAGTCTGCAGCTTGCTTCTCTCAGCGGGGGCGCTACGTTGGTTCAGGAGCAGGATTAATGCCCAAAACCCCTCAGCGAGCAGTACATCGCTCCCAAGGGGATTTCCCTTTACAGCAACCACGCTCCGTTGCAGGTATTGGTGCTTGGTGGGACCGCTCGCGCTTCCAAGCCGTCTGGTGCAGCTCATGTGGCTCAGCGAGCAGATCCACTGTACGGGGGTAAGACCTCAGCTCTGCAAGGGTACACTCGGCGTGCCACGTTGTCGCTCCGTCACGGGATACTGCGTGATGACGTCACAGTCTCCGCAGCAGCGAGGGAACCGGCAGGGAGGCAGTCAAAGTCTCTCATATGCCCAAAATTACCACCGGGAGCAATACTAACAGGGTGAAGCCAAAGGAGGCAATGGCAATATTAAGGCACTAGATAAAAATCATCCAACATGTTTCGTAGAATAAACTACTTCTTCAGGGAATAATTTAGCCATTACCCAGAGGTCTTAAGTACCTAACAAAGATGTCTCATTGGTCAAACAATTAAAAATGGACCAATCATCTAGACTAGGTAATGGTTAAAGTGATAGGGAAGATGAAATCATTACTTTTAAAACAACTTTATTAACTACATACATAATAAAAAGATTTTATAAACATAAACTAAACCTAGCATAAATAATTAAAAGCATGCTGGAATAAAAGAAACACAATATTAGTACTAAAATAGATAGTATCATATGCTTCACTATTTGGCGTTGTGCGCTGTTTCTTTTGTTTCCATTTCTTAGGGTGTGGGGGGTGCTGAGCCACCCCCTGTGTTTATAGCAGCAGACGCCTCTACAAATACACGGTTATGTGATATAATTTCTTCATATATACACCCTCACTGTGGTTATTGTGATTTATTTCTTGGTCACTTATTTATGTGGTTTAGTCACTGCACTATATTTATATTCTAAATTTTGGGTTAGATAGTAGCGCACAGTATTTTCTCTGTTTTTTACTGGGAAAAGGAGGAGCTGTTAATTTTTTCTATAAACAAAGTGTTAATTCGAAGTGACACGAACCCACTGGTTCTTGAGATCTTGAAAGTGGTGCTGCATTCTACCCTCAGTCCTAATGCTCCCATAACCAATCCCTAATGCATACGCATATACAGTTCCAGTTCATTTTGTAGTTTGATTTCCAGTCCTAAATTTGCCAAATTAGTTAAATGATAAATTGGATGCTAAAATGGTAGTGGTGTTGCGTCTTTTGAGTGCTTTTACTTTATTGCAACGCCAATATGTGTTCCTAATTCAGACTTTCAGATGTAGCCAGCCTCATTCTTCCTAGTGGGAACACTGCATATCCTGTTGTAATTTTACAATATGGCTGAGTTTGTATGGGATTCAATGGCGTAGATGGTACAGAAAATCTTATCCCACCATATTAAATCAGAGAGGCCGATTAAGCTATTTACTGTACATCTGTAGCTTTAAACGGGGCTCTCCCACCTCAAACAGTGCTGTTACTAAGCCAAACTGTACTAGAAGAACAATTATTGTTAATTAACCCCATTATAGCTTCATTTGCCTGACAAACAAGGCACCCTTTTGTAAGGTATTAAATATAGTTAACAAGCAAGCAGTGTCCTTCTTAAGAAAAGAAAGAAGCACCCTTCACACAGTCGGTAAACATGCATTTTTGAAATCTCTGAATATTTAGATTCAGTGTCATTGTGTTGGATGCATCATTCGGAAACATAATGTGGACGGCTTTGGCACATTTTTATTCATATGATAATGCGCTGAAGTGTCCTTACAAGCTTGGATACAATGCCAGCCAGGGAAAGAAGTAATAGAAAAAGAATGATAAAAGCTATTGTGTTATTTGTTGCCATTTTTTTTAAATTCCACACAATCAAAAGCACTACAATAGTGCTATTTAATTAAATGGATTGAGCAGGTCTGGCGTGCTGAATGTGTGTCTAGCTTATTTGTAATTGAAGAAAATGCATTATTTAATATCATCACGAGCGAATGTACATACAGAATACAATATTAAGGCTCTGTATACCCTTTAGATGATTGGTAAAAAGAACGTGCATTGTTACGTATGACATTTAATGTATATTCACTTGATAAATACGAGGATAGAAATCTATGTAGCTTGAATATTAATGATGTTATTTTCCATTACAAATATATCTTAACATAATGATCTGAATAGTGTTATGAGGATCTATGTATCCTGAATATTAATGAATGTACCTTGCCTCCCATTATATTTAATGTATTCACATGATAAATGACATACAAATTACAATGCTGAATATTAACGCAGTCTGAATATAAATAAAGAAAATAACGCTCTATTAAATTGTAATATCTTTTATGATGAATAATACACATTATATTAAACTGGTAGCCTAAATATTGATGGTTAGCGTATTTTTTTTTTTTATCACCTGGCTTTAATAAGTACATGGCGGGGGGGCGTGTCTATGACGTCATCCAGGACAGTCGGGTAAAAGCTGAGCTCCAGAGACCCTCCTGAATAACTGCTGATTTAAACCCTTTTACCCCGGGCAAAAACCCCGAAAAAAGCCCCTGACGACCCTCTAAAACCAGAGGGATGGCTAATAAGGGGAAAAATCCCCCGACTCAGGGAGTGGGGAAGTTCTTCTCTCCTGCAAAACAGCCTGGTGAGACAGGGAATAGAAGGCAAGATGGCCCCCAGGCTTCAGGCCCACGAGGCAAACAAGGCCTCTCAGACTCAGCGAGCCCTACCGAGACCCCCTCTTCCCCGGACGGGGGGATCACAAAGACATACCTGGAGGAACTCCTTTCCAAGCTCCAACGGTCATTACAGGCCAATATAAAAGACGCAGTGGCAGAAATTAGGCAGGATATCCAGGGACTGCAGGAACGCACTACCACACTGGAGACCAGACTGGACGAGGCTTTACACCACCAGTCAGAGGCCGATGATGAGATCATACGCCTGGGCCAAGAAATAAATACACTAAGAGACGGATTGGAGGACCAGGAAAACAGGGATCGCCGCCAGAACCTGCGGATCCGCGGCATCCCTGAGGCAGTGCTACCCACACATCTGCGAGCATACCTGAAGGACTTCTTCCTCTCCCTATGCCCAGACCTTGACTCCCGGGATTTGGAAATGGACAGGGCGCACAGAGCCCTGGGCCCGCGCTCCGAGGACCCCAACCGCCGGCGGGACGTGATCGTGCGACTCCACAGTTACTCCACCAAAGATAAACTAATAGGAGCTAGCAGGGGGAGAGACACGATCGCGTTCCGAAGCGACCCGCTTCAGGTCTATAACGACCTTTCCAAGCTCACAGTGGACCGACGCAAAGCACTACGTCCCCTAACATTACTCCTTCGTGAGAAAGAAATAAACTACAGATGGGGGTTTCCTTTTAAATTGATTATTCCCCACAAGGGCAAATTTCTCACCATCCGGCACCCTGAAGATATGGTGCACTTAGCAAAAGCCCTGGGCCTTCCCGTGGACTCCCTCCAACCTGCCCACCCAGATGGTAACCGGGACCAGGACAAAGAGGATCAGCCTGTGAGAGCATCGTAGCGGATAGCCGAGCAAAGGCAATCCCGGGACAGATAAGAAAAGACTCACCAGCAAATCAATCTCCCGCCCGGGCCCACGCCATCGTCAGCCCCGAAACTCCTCCAAAATGGCGTCGGACGCGATCTCACTAGCCCAGGCAGAAGACCTCCGGGCCGGAGCCGCGGGGGGGCCCCTCTTCATCCCCAGTTCCAGAAATCCTACCATGGGCAATCGGAGGGCAGACGCCGCACAGCCGACTTCGGATCCCCACAGCTGCCCCCGGTGTCCGTCGGGGTAAACACTACCGCCTGCTCCAAGGCTCTCCCAAAATGGCGTCCGAAGCGAGCATGCCGGTCCTCGTGGCTTCCCTGGCTGAGCTGCACATCTCCCTCCACAAAATGGCGCCCGAGAGAGACGTCCCCGTCTGCGGAGCTCCACGAGGTCTGACGGCGCGCTACAGCCGACGTCAGCTGACTGCGCGACTCACATCCGGCGCAGATGGAGACCCCGCCGGAACCCGGCAGCCAGTCCCATCCGCGGAGCGTCGCGAGGCCAACGGACGCGCCGGGGGTGACGTCAGCATCATGCGCAACCCGGGCCGACGGAGGCCTCGCCTGGACCTGGCGGCGGTGCCTGGACCGGAACGCCGGGGCCCCCGAGTGACATCCAGCTGACGCCACATGATACTCCCAGCTCGGGGCTGTCTGGCGCTTCCCCCCCCCCCCCTCGGCCAATGGGCCCTATCTGGGCATTCTTTTATCCTCGACAGACACCCTCCCTGGAGGAGAGCCGCCGGCACAAGACTACACAGCCCCACACGCGCCCTCCCGTGGTCTTGCCTCCAGGGACAGGGTCTGTAAAACTGTGAAACCCATATATATTCCCCTCTGAGTCTCTCCCCACCACCCCTAAATTCAGCAGGGTTTCCCCTTCACTACCCTACAGTTGTGTTAGCCCCCACTAGACGAATGAGCAGGTTTAGCCACTGACCCCTACCCTCAAGCTCCCAGGACCCCTCCCCCCCCTTGCTCTTTATACTTAACATTAGCGTTATAGAAGTTTCCCCACCTTGATTTTGATCCAGTGCCCCATGAAAGGGCTTTGTTGTTGCTGTTGCGACCGCTACTGTTATCGCTCGGTATGGATCACATGTTATCACTCTTGCTTCATTTACAGGCTGAGACAAATTGTTGTTTATGCAGAGATATGTCTTCTCCTCCCCCTTTCCCCCCCCCTTCCACCCACCCCCCTCTCTCCCCCCCCCGTCCTCCACCCCCCCCCATCCTCCACCCCCCTCTCCACCCCCGCCTCACCACCCTCCCCCTCTCTCCTCCCCACCCACCCCCACCCCTCCCCCCCACACACCCCACCCCTCCTCCCCACCCACCCCCACCCCTCCTCCCCACCTCCCCCCCTCCTCCCCCCCCCCACTTCCCTTTCCTTCCCCCCACCCCTACCACCAATCCCACACTCTCCCCCCCCCATACCCGTTATTCCCCCACCCGTACTCCCTTCTCCCACTCCCCCCCCCTTTTCCCCCCTCCCTCCCACTCCCCCCCCCCTCTCCATCAACCCCACCCCTTTTGCCCACCCTATCTCACCCCCTCCTCTCCCCCCCAAGGACCCTACCTCCCTGGAAATGACGCCTCATACCAATATCACACCAGACATCAGGAGTGTGTAGCCTATCCCAAAAGATTGGCACTATCTACCCTGGTGGTAAAGGATTGTATAATGTATTATGTACTTGGAGTGTTTTATGCTAGCTAAGACGAATAACAAAGGGGAACATGTTCTTGAACTGCCCCTTCACCATCTCACCTCTACCCCCCCTCTCGCTTCCCCCCCCCTCTCCTCCCCCCCCTCCCCCCCCTTCTCATTCTATCTTTCCTTCCCCCTTGTGGCTCTTCCTCCCCCCCCCCCTCTCGTCCCCCTTTATCTTTAGGCACCCATCCTCCTGCACGCAACTCACTCCCCCATTCCCACCTGCCCCAACCCACTCCCCCCCCCCAATCTCACCCGCATTTCAATACACAGGCAACCAAGAGATGCTATCCCCTCTCAGCCTTCCCCACATGAAGGAAAAGGGGGCGATGGGAGCATTGCCCAGACCTGCCCTGTCGGCAGCAGGTTCCCTAGAAGCTTCTTCAACTCGGGCACCCTAGAGAAAGTATGCTCGGGTGTAACCGAAGACTGTTATGGGTCTCTGCCCAGCCCGCCTCTGCTGGAAGCCGTTACCGGACCCGCCCCCAAGGGTCTTATACCACTCCAGCCGGTCCTTAGATTAGACCGGTTTTCAATCTTTAAGACCCCATAAGGGTCGACCTTCTTCTCTTCTTCTCCTACCCGCTGTTACTGTCCCAGCGGTTCTTCACCCAACCCTCCCCCTCTTCCCCCCCAACCTTTCCTCCCTCCCCCCCCTCTCTCCCCCATTTCGGCTGCTTGTCTCTAAGCTCTTCTTCAACAACAACACACACGCAGATTCCCCGACAGAGCAGGCAACCCCAGTCACTAAGACTCCCTCTCAAGCCTCCCCCCCCCCAAACCAGAGGGGACCCCACCCTTGGCCCAACGAAAACTTAAGACAAAATGTCTCAACAAAAAGCGCTAAAAATTGTTTCCCTAAATGTTAAGGGCTTGCATAACAATAAGAAGAGACGCCTAGCCCTCCAGGAACTAAAGAAGTCGGGGGGCGATGTGGTTTTCCTCCAGGAGACTCACTTCACATCTAAGGAGCCGCCTAAAACATTTCAGCAAGCGTATCCGTCGAGTTACTTCTCATCGTTTAGTAGCAAACGAAGAGGGGTTGCCATTCTGATTCGTCAGGGCACCCCATTTAATATAACAAAAATCCAGGCCGATCCAGAGGGTAGATTTATTGTGGTATACGGCTCACTTTCAGGCTCGGCAATCGCCCTTATTAACCTATATGCCCCAAACGAGAACCAGACAGAATTCTTAAAAAAAGTTCTGGAAGAAATTGACCCACAGTACCTATCCTCGCTACTTATCGCGGGGGATCTAAACATGGCTCTTAACCCAATAGAAGACAAATCGAGCCTCCCAGGACGACAACACTCCACCCAGTCACAAAGACTGGGGAAAAAATTCAAGGACATAATGGGGGACTTTTCACTTTTAGACATTTGGAGAACACAACACCAGGGGCAAAGGGATTATACCTTTTACTCGGCCCCTCACCAGACATATTCCCTACTTTCTTGCTACCAAGAACATTCTAGAAGCCGCCCTAGATACTGACATCGGCCCCATCACGTGGTCAGATCATGCTCCTATCACCCTGACCCTATCCATTCCATTCGTGAAAACAACCTCATATTCCTGGAGACTGAACGACTCCCTACTGAATCACTCGGAGACAGTACGGGAGCTCAAAAAATCCCTTAAGGAATATTTCCGGATAAATATAGGCACTGTTGCCTCTCCAGCGAGCCTGTGGGAAGCCCATAAGGCGACAATCAGAGGACATTTCATCTCGATTGCCTCCCATCGGAAAAAAACTAAACTTAAACAAACCAAAGAGCTAACAGACAAAATAATACGCTTAGAACAACAGCACAAAAATAACCCCTCCCGGAAAATTTATAAACAGTTGACTTCTGCCAGAAGCGACTTAAGAATAATCCAAATGGACAATGTCGAAAAAGCTCTTAAATGGACGGGTCAGAGGTACTATGATAAAGGGAACAAGGCCGACAGACTTCTTGCTAGCAAACTAAGAGGCATACACAAAAGATCGCAAATAACGGCGATTCGGAATAGTGCTGGGGAGCTCCTACATAATGAAAAAAAAATTGCAGAGGAATTTACTAAATTTTATTCTAAACTATATAACCTAAGGGCTCACTCTGCTAGCCCAGACCCGAAGGAGCTATCGTCTACCATTGACTATCTAGCTGATTGCGACCTCCCCTCATTAACAGAGGAGGAAATCCTTCTCCTGAACGCCACAATAACGGCGGAAGAACTAGAATGGGCCGTTAAGGCCTCCAAAATTTCTAAAGCACCGGGCCCTGATGGTTTCACGAATGCCTACTATAAGAAGTTTCTCCCCATTCTGTCCACCCACCTTTTACAATTGTTCAACTCATTTCTAGAAGGATGTCCTATCCCATCTTCAATGTCGTCCGCCAATTTGGCCATAATCCTCAAAGAAGGGAAGGACCCCACACAATGCGGTAGCTATAGACCAATCTCGCTGTTGAACAATGATCTAAAACTATACAGTAAAATACTGGCGAACAGACTTAATCCAATTCTCCCGAGACTAGTACACATGGACCAGGTCGGGTTTGTCTTGGGCCGCCAGGCCTCAGACAATACCCGTAAAATCATTAACTTAGTTGACCATGCCCACCTTACAGATTCACAAGCTATGTTACTAAGCTTAGACGCAGAGAAGGCATTTGACAGAATTGACTGGCTGTTCCTAGACCAAACATTAAAAAAATTCGGATTCAGGGACTCCTTTCTTAAGGGTGTCCAGGCGCTTACCAAACTCCATCCGCCTCAGTTAGACTATCGGGTGGAGGAGCGGAACAAATTCACATTAGAAATGGCACCCGACAGGGTTGCCCCCTCTCCCCTCTCCTTTTCGCTCTCACGATTGAACCACTGGCGGCCAAAATAAGACAAAACCCAAACATCCAGGGTATACCCATGGCCACTGAACAATACAAAATTTCCCTATTCGCTGACGATATTATCCTGACCTTGACCAGACCCCTAACTTCCCTCCCCAACCTCCAGATGGAACTGACGGAGTTTGGAAAGGTATCAGGGTATAAAATAAACAGCGACAAATCTGAGGCCCTAAATCTTAGTCTTCCCGACCCCACAGTCAAACTCCTTAAGCTAAATTTCAGCTACCGATGGTGCCCCTCATGCATTAAGTATCTGGGAATTAATGTATCTAGGCACTATCGGGACCTATATAGGGATAACTACCCGAAACTATGGGATCAGATCAAAAGGGATCTAGATCGGTGGGAAGGTTATCAGATCTCATGGATTGGGAGGATGATCTCTACCAAAATGAATATACTCCCAAGAATGTTGTACCTATTCCAGACGCTCCCAATCCAGGTCCCGGCCGCCGATCTAAAATATATACAGAATAGACTACTCCACTTCATTTGGCAGGGTAAGCGGCCCAGGGTCGCCAGATCAGTCCTGATGACCACGAGATCCAGAGGAGGGATGGGGGTGCCTGACCTATACAAATACTATCTAGCCGCTCAGCTCAGGCAGGTAGTAATGTGGAACTCAGACCCGACCCGATGTTGCTGGGTGGGAATGGAAACTCGGTGTGCCAAATTGCCTTCTCTGCAAGCCTCCCTCTGGAGCCTGAACAGAGGAGAGGGCCACTTACACAATCTTAAACTACAGGCCTCACGATTCACGTGGGATACCTGGTCCAGATGCAAACTTAAATTTAATCTCTCATCCACAAACTCACAACTCACTCCCCTCGTTAATAACCCTAAATTCCCTCCAGGATGTGGATCTAAGCTGTTCACCCACTTTCACACACGGGGTATAGAGGCGATTGCCGACGTACTGAGCCTAGGGAAGCTCCTGACCTACCAAGAACTGAGGAACAAATTTAAAATTACAGAATTGGACACCTTTAAATATCTACAAATTAGAAATTTTGTTAGAGCTACGTGCCCTCATCCAGAATACCCCGCTCTCACTACGTTTGAACATCTATGTGAGGACCAGTCTTACCAGAAGGGACTTATCTCGGACATATACAATATCCTAATGCGCTCAACGTCCCCGACACAGCACGACTATATGTTACGATGGTCAGCTGATCTAAACGTTAACATAGAAAGAGAGACATGGGAGGAAATCTGGCAGGCAGCCTCAGAAACTTCCCTTTGCACCACAATTAAGGAAAACATCTACAAAATTATGTTTGGCTGGTATCTTACCCCAGCACGATTAAACCAGATCTACCCTCTGGCATCAGACCAATGTTGGAGAGGCTGTGGTAATAGAGGGGACATGGCCCACATCTGGTGGACCTGTCCAGAAATTGTGAAACACTGGGCCAAGGTCCAAATTCTTATAAAAGAGGTCACCGACCTAGAACTTCCTATTGAACCACTGACCTTCCTGTTGGCTGCACCCATGCCGAATATAATTCGGCCCACCAGGAAATTAATATCCTTCATTCTCACTGCGGCGAGATGCTGTATTGCGGCCTCCTGGAGGAAAACGACTACGCCGGCGCTCAACACGATAAAGAAAAGGATTGGGGATGTAATGACTATGGAAAGGCTCACAGCCAACATCAGACAAAAAACCCCGGCCTTTGAGGATATCTGGGAACCCTGGTTCCACTTTACCAGAGCGCCCCGACCATCCCAGGTGAGAGGGAGACCAACTCCCCCTCCATAAGAAAAAACTCACACGAATCTCACCGGAAACACCCTAACAGCCAAGTGGGTCGACAACAACCCTCCCCAGCCCCCTCCCCCTCCCCTCCCTCACACCCCTTCATCTACCCCATCACCCTCCCTCTTACCTTCTCTCTATGAAGGCTCCCCCTCTCTTCCCTGGACAACTTAGGTTGCCTTTCTTTTTCCCCCCTTAAAAAATATGTTTTGGAAAATATAAGGCTACGATATATGTTAGAAATGTTGTACTTTCTAAAAATGCCTAATAAAAACATTGGAAAAAAAAAAAAAAATAAGTACATGGCATAGAAAAAAATAGGTACAGTTGGAAGGTATTGCTTTTTCTTTATTTTATTAAATTACTTTTCATTTTACATTACTGTATGTAGACGAGTACAGAAAAAGTTGGAAAGGGAACGGGAGCTTGAACAATATCCAAGTACGTAGTACATCAATTCACATGTTGAAAGTATAACCATTGTAGATATTGGGGAGCGAACCCTGTACTGGGCGTATATGTATGGTGAAAGGAGATCTGTCCTGAACCTCTGCTCCCATCACGTTTAGCCAGGGATCCCAGGTTCTACTAAACATGGGAAGACAACCGTTAAGGAAACTGGTCCATTTCTCCATGTGCTCACAATGCCATACTTTCTTCACAATGTGAGAGAATGTAAGAAGAGTCTGGGAGCTATGCCTTTTGATCAGGCCCAGTACAGAAATAATGTTGCTCATGCAAAACAACTTAAAGTAGCAGTTCAAGCAATATCCTACGTGTTTTTGTTTTTTTAAATAAATCGGTTCTGTACTATGAAAAAGTACTTGTAACATATATTTAAAAAAAAAATGTTTTAAAGACCTTTTTAATGTTTCTAATTTAGGAAGCATTTCCAAAGTGACAGCCCCTTCCCCTTCTGATAGGCTCCGGCTCTTGAGCCCCGTCCTCTCTCTAGCAGTGCACCAATTGTATCTAGTAACTGCCCAGTCAATCATATTCCAGGAACTACATTGCCCAAAATGCTGTGCAAGAACTGAATTAAATAGCCCAGAGCAAGCGATTTGATTACAGGAGAACAGATCGATCTGCAGCGGCCGTTATTGAAACACTTCACGCGGTGTATACCTCGGAATACCCATGTGATGGCGCGGGATTTCTTCCAACCGTACCGCCTAAAGACGCGAGTGCAGAAAATGGCATTTTAGTGTTCTGGTTTTGAAACACCTGAAATTGACACAGTAGCACAGTACTGTACACATTACAATTCATTCATTTCATTGCATTTAATTGCACACAATCCATGAAATTCAAACAAAGCAACCGCGATAAACACGTGTGTCTGGGGCGATTGGCGGCTTTAATGCCGCGTGGAGTACAGCAGCGCACACAAACGGCGCCGTGATTTGTTCGAATAACGGCCGCTACATCTGTAGCTAATCACTTGTCAGTGTGCAGATTGTATTGATGCACATATTGAATGGGGAAAAATATATATATATATATATCAGCTTGAACTGCAGCTTTAAATGCTAGGCTACTAAACACAAACATTCCCCTAAATACTGCTACTAACAATCATACAAATACCATGCAGCACTCCTAGTCAACGTATTTAGTGTTTCTAGCCTGTTATTACAGATCGTCAAATACCGCAATCTGGTATGTATAAAAAACGTTTAATCTCTTAAGCCCTGCCTCAAGCGGGTGCATTATGGGATTCTGAGGCAGTAGTTTATCTGATATTTTAGGAGATTGATATTAAGATTTCACAATGAGATCTGCATGTGTTGGCCAATTTATGTCACATCATGCACACACTCTGAGCTTGTGGTGGAAATATCTTCTGTTATATATAAAACAATAATGGTAGACCGCACACTTGAAGCAAGGTAAATATGATATCGTTTGCAGGGTGCAATAAGGAACAGCGAGAGGACCCCCGTTCCTCCCAAATCAATATATAAACACACTGAAATGTTCCAGCACTCACTGACTATTGGAAAATGGTCAAAAACCAGTATATGCCAAAATGTGAATTTTTTTCCCCCCAATGTTTTTATTAGGCATTTTTAGAGAATACAACATTTCTGACATATTTTGTAGCCTAACATTTTCCAAAACATATTTTTTTAAAGCGGGGGAAAGAAAGGCAACCTAAGTTGTCCATGAAAAAAGGGGGGGGGAGCCTTCATAGAGAGAAGGTAAGGAGGGAGGGTGGTGGGGTAGTTGAGGGGGTGGGAGGAAAGGGGGGGGGGGGAGGGGGATGGGGGGGGAGGGTATTGTCGTCCTACTTGGCTGATAGGGTGTAGCTGGTGAGATTCGTACTAATTTTTTCTTATGGAGGGGGAGTTAGTCTCCCACCCCCCTGGGTTGGTCGGGGCGCTCTGGTAAAGTGGAACCAGGGTTCCCAGATAGCCTCAAAGGCCGGGGTTTTTTGTCTGATGTTGGCTGTGAGCCTTTCCATAGTCATTACTTCCCCAATCCTTTTCTTTATTGTATTGAGCGCTGGCGTAGCTGTTTTCCTCCAGGAGGCCGCAATACAGCATCTCGCCGCAGTGAGAATGAAGGATATTAATTTCCTGGTGGGCCGAACTATATTCGGCATGGGTGCTGCCAACAGGAAGGTCAGTGGTTCAATAGGAATTTCTAGGCCTGTGACCTCTTTTATAAGAATTTGGACCTTGGCCCAGTATTTCACAATTTCTGGACAGGTCTACCAGATGTGGGCCATGTCCCCTCTATTACCACAGCCTCTCCAACATTGGTCTGATGCCAGAGGGTACATCTGGTTTAATCGTGCTGGGGTAAGATACCAGCCAAACATGATCTTATAGATGTTTTCCTTAATTGTGGTGCAAAGGGAAGTTTCTGAGGCTGCCTGCCAGATTTCCTCCCAAGTCTCTCTTTCTATATCAACGTTTAGGTCAGCTGACCATCGCAGCATGTAGTCGTGCTGTGTAGGGGACGTTGAGCGCATTAGAATATTGTATATGTCCGAGATGAGTCCCTTCTGGTAAGACTTGTCCTCACACAAAAGTTCAAACGTAGTGAGAGTGGGGTATTCTGGATGAGGGCACGTAGTTCTGACAAAGTTTCTAATTTGTAGATATTTAAAGGTGTCCAATTTTGTAATTTTAAATTTGTTCCTCAGTTCTTGGTAGCTCAGGAGCTTCCCTAGGCTCAGTACATCGGCAATCGCCTCTATACCCCGTGTGTAAAAGTGGGCGAACAGCTTAGATCCGCATCCTGGAGGGAATTTAGGGTTATTAACGAAGGGGGTGAGTTGTGAGTTTATGGATGTGAGGTTAAATTTAAGTTTGCAACTGGACCAGGTGTCCCACGTGAATCGTGAGGCATGTAGCTTAAGATTGTGTAAGTGGCCATCTCCTCTGTTCAGGCTCCAGAGGCAGGCTTGCAGAGAAGGCAGTTTGGCACACCGAGTTTCCATTCCCACCCAGCAACATCGGGTCGGGTCTGAGTTCCACATTACTACCTGCCTGAGCTGAGCGGCTAGGTAATATTTATATAGGTCAGGCACCCCCATCCCTCCTCTGGATCTCGTGGTCATCAGGACTGATCTGGCTACCCTGGGTCTCTTACCCTGCCAAATGAAGTGGAGTAGTCTATTCTGTATATATTTTAGATCGGCGGCAGGGACCTGGATTGGGAGCGTCTGGAATAGGTACAACATTCTTGGGAGTATATTCATTTTGGTAGAGATCATCCTCCCAATCCATGAGATCTGATAACCTTCCCACCGATCTAGATCCCTTTTGATCTGATCCCATAGTTTCGGGTAGTTATCCCTATATAGGTCCCGATAGTGCCTAGATACATTAATTCCCAGATACTTAATGCATGAGGGGCACCATCGGTAGCTGAAATTTAGCTTGAGGAGTTTGATTGTGGGGTCGGGAAGACTAATATTTAGGGCCTCAGATTTGTCGCTGTTTATTTTATATCCTGATACCTTTCCAAACTCCGTCAGTTCCATCTGGAGGTTGGGGAGGGAAGTTAGGGGTCTGGTCAAGGTCAGGATAATATCGTCAGCGAATAGGGAAATTTTGTATTGTTCAGTGGCCATAGGTATACCCTGGATGTTTGGGTTTTGTCTTATTTTGGCCGCCAGTGGTTCAATCGTGAGAGCGAAAAGGAGAGGGGAGAGGGGGCAACCCTGTCGGGTACCATTTCGAATGTGGATTTGTTCCGCTCCTCCACCCGATAGTCTAACTGAGGCGGATGGAGTTTGGTAGAGCGCCTGGACACCCGTAAGAAAGGAGTCCCTGAATCCGAATTTTTTTAATGTTTGGTCTAGGAACAGCCAGTCAATTCTGTCAAATGCCTTCTCTGCGTCTAAGCTTAGTAACATAGCTTGTGAGTCTGTAAGGTGGGCATGGTCAACACGGTTAATGATTTTACGGTTATTGTCTGAGGCCTGACGGCCCAGGACAAACCCGACCTGGTCCATGTGTACTAGTCTCGGGAGAATTGGATTAAGTCTGTTCGCCAATATTTTACTGTATAGTTTTAGATCATTGTTCAACAGCGAGATTGGTCTATTGCTACCGCATTGTGTGGGGTCCTTCCCTTCTTTAAGGATTATGGCCAAATTGGCGGACGACATTGAAGATGGGATAGGACATCCTTCTAGAAATGAGTTGAACAATTGTAAAAGGTGGGTGGACAGAATGGGGAGAAACTTCTTATAGTAGGCATTTGTGAAACCATCAGGGCCCGGTGCTTTAGAAATTTTGGAGGCCTTAACGGCCCATTCTAGTTCTTCCGCCGTTATTTTGGCGTTTAGGAGAAGGAGTTCCTCCTCTGTTAATGAGGGGAGGTCGCAGTCAGCTAGATAATCAATGGTAGCCGATAGCTCCTTCGGGTCTGGGCTAGCAGAGTGAGCCCTTAGGTTATATAATTTAGAGTAAAATTTAGTGAATTCCTCTGCAATTTTTTTTTCATTGTGTAGGAGCTCACCAGCACTATTCCGAATCGCCGTTATTTGCGATCTTTTGTGTATGCCTCGTAACTTGCTAGCAAGAAGTCTGTCGGCCTTGTTCCCTTTATCGTAATACCTCTCACCCGTCCATTTAAGAGCTTTTTCGACATTGTCCATTTGAATTATTCTTAAGTCGCTTCTGGCAGAAGTCAACTGTTTATAAATTTTCCGGGAAGGGTTATTTTTATGCTGTTGTTCTAAGCTTATTATTTTGTCTGTTAGCTCTTTGCTTTGTTTAAGTTTAGTTTTTTTCCGATGGGAGGCAATCGAGATAAAATGTCCTCTGATTGTCGCCTTATGGGCTTCCCACAGGCTCGCTGGAGAGGCAACAGTGCCTATATTTATCCGGAAATATTCCTTAAGGGATTTTTTGATCTCCCGTACTGTCTCCGAGTGATTCAATAGGGAGTCGTTCAGTCTCCAGGAATATGAGGTTGTTTTCACGAATGGAATGGATAGGGTCAGGGTGATAGGAGCATGATCTGACCACGTGATTGGGCCGATGTCAGTATCTAGGGCGGCTTCTAGGATGTTCTTGGTAGCAAGAAAGTAGTCTATACGGGAATATGTCTGGTGAGGGGCCGAGTAAAAGGTATAATCCCTTTGCCCCTGGTGTTGTGTTCTCCAAATGTCTAAAAGTGAAAAGTCCCCCATTATGTCCTTGAATTTTTTCCCCAGTCTTTGTGACTGGGTGGATTGTTGTCGCCCTGGGAGGCTCGATTTATCTTCTTCAGGGTTGAGAGCCATATTTAGATCGCCTGCGATAAGTAGCGATGATAGGTATTGGGGGTCAATTTCTGCCAGAACTGTTTTTAAGAAATCTGTCTGGTTCTCGTTTGGGGCATATAGGTTAATAAGGGCGATTGCCGAGCCTGAGAGCGAACCGTAGACCACAATAAATCTTCCCTCTGGATCTGCCTGGATTTTAGTAAGATTAAATGGGGTGCCCTGACGAATCAGAATGGCGACCCCTCTGCGTTTACTACTATATGAGGCAAAGTAGCTCATCGGATACACATGCTGGAATGTTTTAGGCGGCTCCCGAGATGTGAAGTGTGTCTCCTGGAGGAAAACAACATCGCCTCCCAACCTCTTAAGCTCCTGTAGGGCCAGGCGTCTTTTTCTGGTGTTGTGGAGGCCCTTGACATTTAGGGAAATAAACTTTAGAGCTTGTTGGCGTGACATTCTGTTTGGAATGGACGTTGACTATTTGTAAACTTTGAGTTAAGATGGTAGCTGGACAGCCAAGTGGGACGGGGGGTAGGGTGGGAGGGGAACCGCTGGGATAGGATCAGCTGAGGTAGAAAAGAGGGAAGGTAGACCCTATTGGAGTCTGTAAAGTTTGAAACTGATCTGGTTTATAGACCGGTTGGGGTGGTTTAAGACTCTAGGGGGGCGGGTCCGACGACTGTCTCCAGTATGGGTGGGCCGAGTAGAGACCCATAGCTATTGGAAGTTACAGCCAAAACATGCAGACCGTGGGTGTCCCAGGAGATTGGGTTTCTCTCCTGTATGGGCAATGTGGGGAGTTGGAAGGGGAGAGGGCAGGCGCTGGGCTGCTCAGTTCTGAGGGTGGGCGGTGGGGGGGAGGTGAGTGGGTGGGGGGTTCAGGGGTAGGCTGGGTAGGGGACCGCTTCTGGGAAGAGTCCGATTAATGTGTACCTGGCTTCTATACTGTGTATACAGGCGCTCATAGTGTGTACCTTGACCGCTCGGGTAGGTGTCTATAAGGGTTGAATGAGCCTGAGGTCTCTTGGGCCCTCCCGGGGCGGTGAGGTTCGGGTGCGTCCCCTCCGTTGTGTGGTCCTTGGTGTGAGAAGAGGGGAAAGAGAGGAGGGTGGGGGGGTGGAGGGGAGGAATTGGGGGAGGGTGTGGGAGGAAAAGGGGGGTGATATGGGAGGAGGGAGGGGGTTGGGGGGGAGATAAGGGGTAGAAGGGGGGGAGAACAGTTCTGACATATCATAAGCATAGCATTCAATACTAACATTGTACCTCGTATTAGATAGGCTGTGTGCATACAATACTAGACAGATTGGTTACATACAATACTGAACTTAAGCAATCCACTCCTAAGCTTCCTTGGAGCGGCGGTAGTCACCTGTGATTTAACAGGGGGATGATCCGTGGGTGGGGGAGGAGGGGGTGGGGGGGGGATTGATCATAGGGGGAGTGGACTGGGGGGAGGTGGGGTCTGGGGGAGGGGGGAGGGGTTGGGGGAGACGGGGGGGGGTTGGGGGAGTCGGGGGGGGAGGTGGGTTGGGGGGGGAGAGGAATTGGGGGAGGGAGGGTGGGGGGGGGAGCGGGAGGGTGGGGAAGGGGGAGGTGGGGAGGTATTTCGCATGTGTGTTCTGCAGTGGGTACAATTCATGCAATGTGTAATGTTTCAGGCGAGTGTAATGTGTGCATTGTTAGATCACCTAGGCATATATCAACTCCTACATAGTATAGGGGGAAGTCCCACTTCTCTTTGGATCCTGCGGGGCAGGTGAGATCCAGGGTGATTCCACCTGGGCGTGCTCCACGCCTGAGTGAGAGGGGCGTCTTTCATCGGCGGGGGGGGGGGGGGGAAGAGGGGAGGAAGGTAGTGGTAGGGGGGAGCTTGGGGAGGCCGGGGGGGGGTAGTGGTAGGGGGGAGTTTGGGGGTGGAGGGGGGAGGAGGGGGGGGAGTTTGGGGGTGGAGGGGGGAGGAGGGGGGGGCGGGTGAATGGGGAGGCGGGGGTGAACACAATGCATGCATCGACAGATCATTTAGGCATAAGTCATTTCCTATACTGTGCAGCGGGAGGCCCAGTGTCTCTTTCGGGTCCTGGAGGGCAGGTGAGTTCCAGGGCGTTTCCACCTGTGAGTGTTCCTCGCCTAAGTAGGTGGGACGTCTTTCATAGGAGGGGGGGGGAATGGGAAGGTAGAGGGGGGGAGAGGGGGGAGGGGGGGGGGAGGTCAGGAAGGCGGGGGGGGGGGGGGAGATGGGAGGTGAGGGGGAGATCGGCGTGTGAGGGGGGAGGGGGGGGAGGGTAAGGGGGATAGGAGAGGGGGAGGTAGGCAGGGGCCGCACCTAGAGTAGTATGTTATAATGAGGAGTTACCCAGTGGTGAGTGCCTTGGGGGGCTGCATCTGTACCAGTTCAGACCTCCGTTGATCATCTGTGGGGGGCCGGTCCAGGTATGCTCTGATCGGGGTCTTGCGTGGGGGGGGTAGAGGGGGGGGGGTCAGGGGACCGGGTGCCGTTGGCACGGGGAGGTGTGCTGTCGGGATTGGGGGAGGGTGCAGGGGGGGACCAGGCTCGGGTACGTGGGGCCAAGCGTAGGCGGAGGGGGAGCGGCCAGTAGTTGGGCGTCGGGTGGAGCCGGATGTTCCTCGCGGGCAGCCGTAGGTCCGCTCTGGTGCGTCTGACGTCGGAGGCGGGAACCCGTTGCGCCTTCTGATGACGTCAGCCGGCGCTCGTCTAGGGCGGAGGGGAGCGTCTCGTTGGTGCGGGTCCTCCTCGGGCGCCATCTTGTGGAGGACCCCAGGTAGCTGCAGGGCAAAGAAGTTCCACGTGGGGAGAAATGGACTCACCCGTCGCCATCTTGAGGGCTCCTTGGAGTTGGAGGCTATACGAGCCAGGGCCTTCCTCGAGGTACCAGAGTCAGCTCCATGGAGACCCGCGCTTGCTGTGGTGTCCTTGGGCGGCTGTGGTTTAATGCTGCATCCGTGATCGAACGTGAGCTGCCGCAATCGCCAGAGAGAGGGGTGGCCACGTGTGGAGGTATGAGGGTTCCCGTCGCCATTTTGGGGGGGGGTACATAATTTCCCTTTAGATGTTGTTGTGTTTGCAATTGTGGTGTGCGCATGAGTGGCTTTTCCAATGTGGGCCGAGGTTTGTACTGGATAGTCCTCTATTTGTCCCGGGACTGTCTTTGCTCCGCAATCCTCTCTGAAGCTCGGACGGGGATATCATCTCTGTCTCTATCTCGTGGCCAGCCATCCGGGCGGTGTTCCGGCTGGAAGGGCTCCAGCGGGAGTCCCAGGACTTTGGCCAGGTGCTCCATGTCCTCTGGATGGCGCAAGGTAAGAAATTTGCCCTTATGGGAGACCACAAGCTTGAAGGGGAACCCCCATTTGTAGGAGATCCCCTTCTCACGGAGGAGTAGGGTCAGGGGACAGATCATTATAAACCTGCAGCTGCTCGCCTCGGAACGCGATCGTGTTCTTCCCTCTACTTGCTGTAATCAGCTTTTCTTTAGCTGTATAGCTGTGTAGGCGCACGATCGCGTCCCGCCGGCGGTTAGGGTCCTCAGAGCGGGGGCCCAGGGCCCGGTGCGCCCTGTCCATCTCCAGGTCCCGCGGTTCAAGCTCGGGGCAGAGGAGGAGGAAAAAGTCAGACAGGTAGTCCCGCAGGTGTGAGGGCAGTACAGTCTCAGAGATGCCGCGGATACGCAAAATTTGGCGGCGATCCCTGTTCTCCTGATCCTCCTGATTATCCTTTAAGGCATTGATCTCATGGCCCAGGCGAATAATTTCTTCGTCTGCGTCAGTTTGGTGGTGCGCAGCCTCATCTAGCTTGGTCTCCAGCGTGGTAGTTCTTTCCTGCAGGCCGTGGATGTCCTGCCTGATCTCTGCCACAGCCTCTTTTAGGTTGGTTTGCAGGGACCGTTGGAGCTTAGTGAGTAAACCTCTAAGTATTCTTTAGTGATGCCTCCGTCCACGAGTGGGGTGGCCTCAGCGGGGCTCGGTGGGTCGTGAGGGCCTTGTTTGCTTTTCTGGCCTGAGGCCTGGGCGCCATCTTGCCTCTTATTCCCCGCCTCAGCGGGCCGCTTTGCGGGCGTAAAGAAGTTCCCCACGCCCTGAGTTGAGGGGGTTTTCCCTTTAGATGTCATCCTGACAGGTTCAGGGGTTGATTTATGGGTTTTTTGAAGTTTTTTGGTGGGCTAAAACTTCTTTAAAATAGGGTTTAGTCGGAAGGGTCTCTGGAGCTCTTCCTTCAGCCGACCGTCCTGTGTGACGTCATCGACACGCCCCCCCCAAAATGTGAATTTTAATGAAAAAAGCGAAATCTACAATAAACGTGGAATAATGTCACGTCAGCAGGAAATTCACAAAATAGACCCCAAGTATAGTGATGTGGGGAAACTATGCAAGAGACGGGATACCACAATGGGAAAGGAGAAGGGAACAACAAACTAAGGGGGGGGCGGTGAGTGTGTGGATAACAATGGGGGGGCAATGTTTCGGGGTAAGAACCATTTCCTCGGGCCCGTTCCCTCAAGTCCAAAGGGATAACGGGTACTTCCCTAGACCCTTATAACCCCACTATATAAGAGCACAACCAAACACAAAATGCTATGAAATAGAATAAAGCAAAAGTTCAATGAGTCCAGATCCTAGTAGGAGAATACAATTCTCAAGAGATACAAAGTCCAACCGTAAAGTCCTTGGTCAGGGTCTGGATTATTCTCTCTCTCCGCTCTCCTCTCTCTCTCCCCTCTCCTGCTCTCTCGCTGTGTAGGTAATGCTAATTTCGCTTTTTTTATTAAAATTCACATTTTGCCATATTCCGGGTTTTGACCATTTTTCCAATAGTCAGTGAGTGCTGGAACATTTCAGTGTGTTTATCGTCTGTTATATAATTTGTCAGGAGCACAACCTTGACTGAAAGTAAAAGCAAACCTTTTCTGTGGTACGGTTCCTATGTGTGCAATAAATTACACCCACTACCACAAGATTTCTGAATTAGACGGTGCAAAGATGTTTAGATTTCTTATAGTTGTAATACTTTTAAATAGACCAACATAAAAGTTCTTTACAACCCAGTTCACATACAATCTTTTAAAAACCCGACAAGTCTCTTCCTTAGATGTACTTTCCCTGTTTAAACAGACTTGTGATATATTCAGAGCGTCTGTACAATGTCTGTGCAGAACCATCATGTGGTTTGCATGATATCATATCGCGCACTTCAGTGACTGTACAATTTACCATTAAGAGATTAATCAGATACGTTGGTGTGTTTCGCATGCATTAAGGTAATAGCCCACGCATTACGAATGCTCTCAATGGTACTGCGTTAAATCTTACAGTAAATATAGTGTTGGCGTCCACCGGTATTTCAACCTGATAAGTTTTATATAACTACTTTTTTGACATTTTAGCCCTGAGTCAACATTTCTGCTTTGCACGTATATAAACGTATTTCTTGACTTCATCATATCTTTGAGCGTGCGTTTAAAAAAAAAAAAAATATATATATACTATTTATAATAGATTGTTACGTTTGTTCTTTGTGCTCCCTTTTGTTATGAATTTGTTTGATTTTAAACACTTCAATTTGCATGCAGATAAATGGCTAATCCTATTCTACGCTAGAATAATTATTGGTATCGGCATAATAGGATGTGCTTCCATATTTCTGCCTGTTCACAATTGATTGTCTCTACAACAATGTCCTGATTAAAATCTGCATTCACATGCACACAGCTCTGAGTTTCAAGTGCTGCTTGAAGTTGTCAAGAAACACTTTGATCCTGGTAAAAGCGATCACAGAATGATGCCAATGCTGCAGGAAGGGACAAAGAAACTGGTTTTCCATACACGTGTGTGTGTGATACACACAGAGACAATGGATAAAAAGGAAACCTATCCAATTAATTTTACATTTAGCCTTAAGAAAAGGCCTGGATTGTGTTCCTAATTGGTGTGATTTTCCCCATCTTCAGTGTCTTTTCTCTTTTCAGTATTAGTGATTCACACATCATGTTGCAGTCTCTTTTAGTCCCAATTTAAGGCAGGAAACACTGTATCTCTCTATATTGGGTTTATTTACAGGTGTTAAATCATACACCAACCGGCCCTTTAAGTCAAAACAAAACATAAGAACACCTATTCCCTTTAGGGAAATAACTAAATTTTGCTTTAGCCCTTTCTAATGACAGCTGGCCAACTATACTGGTTCCCAACTTGAAACATGTAGTACCAAATGCACCGCACATGAACAGTCTTAAGCACATCAATAAAGTGCCTCTCTTATCTTAGTCCATTGGAGCAGACGTCCCCGCTTCAGCACAGCTTCGCGTCCTTCCTTCCTAGGGGAACTCTCCTCTGCAAGTCAAATGCCAAGGACAGGACATCCCGCTTCAGCACGGTCTTCCTTCCTACCTAGGATTAATGACCCAGGCAGACCCAGCAGGCTCCGTGGCCACCGTCCAGCAGGCCTAGGGGTCTGTGCCAGCTTCCACAGCTGGGGAGGACGCTTCACTGTCTCCTTCTCTGGGACAGAAATCTCTCTCACTCTCTGTGTCACTCTCAGCATTGCAGCTCCCTGTATCTGCCTTAAACACTTCCTTGTTCACTCAAGGAGTCCAGCCTGATTAATTAGGCAGCAGCTGCTGCTGGCTACTCTAAGGGATTAACTCTCTGAGATCTGCAAATGTCCCTTACTGCACTGTTCCAGCACCTAGAGGACAGTGATGGTGTGTGTGTGTATATGTAGATATATATGTATATATATATATATATATATATATATATATATATATATATATATTTTATAATGGACATATTACTGTATGGTCATTTGCATGTATTAGACAGGTCTGCAACCCTGCCTTTCACTGTTGTCACCCAGCACACAGTGATAACACTGCAGCAAGGGATTCTGGGAGATGACATGCAAATGAGCACACAGTGAACCCTTTTGCTTCAAAACCATATACCATGGTCCCTTATAAGCTTATGCTTGCTGTATTGCACAGCTTTTGAGCTTTGTGTGTGTATCTACAGTATCTCTCTCTCTCTTTCTCTCTCTCTCTATATATATATATATATATATATATCTATATATATCTATATCTATCTCATCTCGCGTTAATAAGATATATTCCTTAGAATGCATAGTTCATACAACTAGCCTGTGGTTCTTCTATGGACTACATTTTTGATGTGTGTCTTCTGTGCAGCCGTTGTACATGTTACTTGATTAAGATTCACTGTCATTTCTTTTTCAGGTCAAAAATATGTATCCCTTATTTAATGAAAAGCAAGGTGGCCCATATTCTGAATCTGAGTCCTCCTCTAAATTTGAAGCCGGTCTGGTTCAAGAATCACTGCGGTAGGTGCTGGGATGTGGGAACAAGACATTGGTATCGGTGTTATCCTTAATGTGTTACTCTTTACCAATATTTTGTCACTGTCCTATGTATAAAGAGGTGTAGCAAACATCTCTCACAGACTCTGTGTATCTTGCACCATTGTCTAATAGAAACAGCACTGATTTGTTACATATGGTGAGTCCTTTAGCATCTCCAGCTGGCAGAGAGGCTGCTGTTACCTTAGTGGGAGGATACACGTATCGGCCTGTCTTCATATCGTACTCCATTGTTGATACCAAAGTTTCAAACAGATCAACAAGTTGTGATACCTTTTCTAGGCCTAATATCACAGGTCTCTATTAGCTTTGTAGCTTTTTCTTCAGAGTGAAATGTCAGCTGTCTGTCCATTAAAAGTTATCTAAAGATGAAAAGAAGAGTTCAAGATACTCATGACAAGTGCATCCTGTGGCTGCAAGAGTTGACGTTGTATGCAGAATAAAATACAGTGCATTACAACCACTTAAATCACTATTATTCACAATTGAATCATGTGTTAACCCTGACCTAGATTGATTTATCCCCCCCCTTTCAGCAAAGGTGTGTTTATCTGTCGTATTGGTGATTTAGTCTGGTTTTATCGAATGTCCAGCCAGTAATGGGCAATTAGGTCTGTTTTATTTGGGAGGTCGTGTTATTTGTTAATAGTATAAATTCAAGCAGCGTTTTGGGAAGATTTGCAGGGAGGACAATGTACTGAAAGTGTTCATATTTTAAAGGGAATATTTTTAAGTGTGTCTAGAGTTGTACAGGAGGTTGACTTTAATCTGCCTGGATCCTACACCAACATCTTCTACATGAGGTATTGCTGAGCAGTTTTCTGGGAGCTTCCTCCTCTACACATATATGCTATACTTTTTAGTCTGCACCATTACCTTCTCCTTCTATTATAGTCTCTCAGAATCATCACGCCTTGTTTCATTCTCTTCTCTCGTACATGACCTGTTCTTCTTTCACACTCCAACTCTGCACTAATTGAAACATGTCTCCCGCACTTTAACTCCGCCCTGGATGCAGATCTATCCTATGGTGGGCTTTCCTTCTCGCACACACCTCGCCTCTTGGGGTGCCTTTATCTCTCTACTCTCTCTCTGCTTATTGCTGTCATCTATAGGCCACCTAACGCTACATGCTCACTCTCCAATTTCCCTTCTGATTTTGAATACTGTTATGCTTCTTCCTCTCTTCTGACACACCCATTCTCCTCATAAGGAACTGCAAATACAACATTGGCCCCTCTCATTCCTTGGCATCTCACCACCTGTCTCTCACTTACTCCTTTGGGTTCCACCAATGGACTGCTACCAGCACCCACAAGGCCAGCCATTTCCTTAACCTTGTCTTTTCTAAAAACTGTTGCTCCTCTCCTTTTCCTCCGTCACATTCCTCACACACCACCTCCAGCATTTCCTTGCTATACACGCAACCTGCGTTCCATTGGCCTTCAGTCCTTGAAATAGAGCCTAAAAAAATCCCTTTACTGATCCAAACTGCCTTTTTGCAACATACAACACTGTCCTCGCCGCTTCACTTGACCAGTATGCTCCTCCTGAACAAAGACACTCATGGCACTCCAACCCTGGCTAAACGCACAGCCCCTCTTTCTGCACTCTTGCACTCGTTCCACTGAACGGCTCTGGGGGAAGTCACACACCGGCTGATTTTCCTTCACTACAAATGTATTCTGTCCTGCTCTTTTTCTTGCTAAACAGTTACTTCACCTTTTCTTAAAAATATTTTTTAAGCGAGCATAAATTCAACCCTTGACATCTCTTCTGACCTTTTTTCGACCTCCTGCTACATTACACTCCTTCCTTCCATTACACCCCATGACTTTGCCTATTTATTTCAAGTGCAAGGTGGAAGCTACCTACAAAGATATCCCACCTGTCCCTTGCATACCCATCCTTCCTAATCCTCCTCTTTGTCTCTTCTCCAGTTACAGAGGAAGAGGTATCTCTCTGCTGCTCTCCTCAGCCTCCACCACATGCAGCCTCGACCCATTCCCTCCCATCTCTTGAAACGTCTTCCCTCTTCTACCATGTTCCCCATCCTCACATCTTTAACTCATTCTCTGTTCTGGTACTTTTCCAACTCCTTTTAAATGATCTCCTGTTCGACCTATTGTTAAGAATAACACCCATGATCCTACCTACTCTTCTAAATATTTCACTGCCTCTCTCTCTCTCTCGCCTTTTGCTTCTGAACTTCTGGAACAAATTGTTTCTTTACGTATACTTCAGTTTCTCAACTCGCATAATCAACCTAACCCTCTCCAATCAGGCTTTCATACAGCATAATTGACAGAAACTGCACTCACCAAGAAGGCTAATGACCTCCATATTTCCAAATCTAATGGAGCTACTCCATTCTGTTTCTTCTTGACGCCTCCTCCACTTTCGATCTGGCCTCGCTTCCTCACAACACTCTCCTTTTACAGTCCATTCATAATGCTGCTGCCCAAATTATCTCCTGCTTCCATTGGGAAAATAAAGTATTAATCGCTATGGTATAACTTTGGGGTGCAACACTTTTTTTTTGTTTGTTTTGTTTTTGGAGCCTTCCCTGGAGTTTCAGCACCCGCAAGTATTATTTGAGTGAAAATATGTTTTTCTGCATTCTAAACTCTGTCCCATTCTTCTTCTCCTTACTCTAGGAATTGCTGATTAGCATGGTCATTAGGCAGAACAGGGAGTGGGAAGAAGCTATGATTCACTCCAGTAACCTCTCCACCCCCTCTGCCCAGGGGAGAGTGGGATACTGGGGTTCCCAGAGATTGGTGACCCCCCCCCCCAATTCTCTACAACCCTCTGCACCTCAATATATCTAAACGCTGATCTCTCTATACACCCCTACTTGTCTCCTATACTCAACCCAAGGTTGTCTTATCGTTGCACCTTTTACCTCTACAGCCCTCTTCCATCTTAAACCTTTGTCACTAATCTCTCCCTACCTTTGGAATACTCTTCCACTCAATTTTCTTCAAGCACGTACACTTTCCACATTTAAAGCCCAACTAAAAATCCATCTCTTAAAAAAAAAAAAAAAAAAAAAAAAAAAAGAAGCAGCTCATTAAATGGCTTACACCTCTGCTATGAGCGCCTGATGCACTTGACATCCCTGACGGCACTTTCTATGAATCCAGTTTGACTCCTACTTTGTCTATAAGCCTCCCAACATACCACTTAGATTGTCAACTCTGTGGGGCAGGGTCTCCCTTTGTCTTTGTGTTATAATTTACCTGTTGCACTTACCACCATTGTTTGTACTGTATTTACCTCCTATTGTAATTTTGAAAAGTGGTGCGTACAGTTTTGGACTATGTAAATACAGTTCTACATTATTCATCCATTAATTACTTAGCTAGGCCCTCGGACTGTCTGCTTATGCTATTTTCTTGGAAGTTGCGCAGGCAGCAAAGCACATTTTGTTCACACTAAAATTCACTTGCAAGTTAAGATAATATAAATGTTACAGGTGTTTATAAATGCTTGCAAATTCTTAAAATATAATCATTTTGAGTCTCAATGTTTCCATGATTACATTTTAATACTCCTGTGATCCTTTCACTCCTAATTTGTTTTTGGATCTGGCCCCTTTGGAAAGCTTTTTAAAGAATCCTGCTCTAGAACAGCTGTGCGCAAACTAGGGGGGGGGGGGGGGGTTGCGCGCGCGCGGCGGTTACAGAGGCCCCGCGCTGTTCCCCAAAGCATTTAAATGAAATGCCAGGGAGCACGTGCGAGGCCATTGTAACTCGCTTACCTGGTCTCCGGTGGCTCCTGGCAACACGTAAAATGATGCCTCTGGGTCACATGACGTTGCGGTGCCATGCCAACACGGCATCAGAAGACGCTGAGAACAGGTAAAAGGGGGGGGGGAGAGCAGACGGGGGACGCAGTCTGAAAAGTTTGCACACCCTTGCTCTAGCATATTAATGTTCTTGAGAAAATAATGGACTAAATGGAGTTGAGGCCTTCAGACTTTCGTACTGACACAAGCAAAGCACTGTGGGTAACATATATTAGCGACTGATGTACTGTAATGCATTGAATGCGGTTCTTGCTTTTGTGTTTCAGCTTACACCATTGCCAAGTACGGAATGTCCATGTGTGTGTTGGGGATGTCCCAGGAATATAAAGGGGACATTGCTGTCAATGCTCTGTGGCCCAAAACAGGTGACTCTTCCATCTTTTTCTAACACTCAGTGCTGGTTTTTATTCTTGCACTGGGATGAAACGATAATAAGTAACAACCTATCGTATCCATTCTAAAGGATTGGGTTAGGACTACAACAATTAAAGGGGTACATCACAAACATTACTGGGTTTTGGCCACTCAAATGTTTGAATTTCACAGATTGCATAATTCATAAATACTATTATCACTTGTGCATTAGGCGGGTTGCAAAGGTAAAATGTTTGGGCAAAAAGTGAAATAAAAAAAAAACAGGCAGGTTCCCGTGTACACGTCTACTAAGCTGTGCTATGCTGTAAGGCACTTTACAGCTTATTCACGTGATCACTCCTTAGTAAATATGGGCTGTGATTGTTACCATGCGTTACGAGCTGATTCTTTGCTACTTTTCGCATTCTTCCATGATTCGAACACACAAAGTTGCTGCTTCCTATTTAGCCATTAAACACCCTGTATGGAAACTAGTACGTGGTACCGGTAACTACACTGCTACGTCCCCGGGGCTGAAATTAATGCAATTCAGAAGCACAGGAACTCAAGGTTCCCATCTGAATCAAATGTAATAGGGCAGGTTTAAACTTATAGGGGTCCACATTCAAAACGATAACAAGTCAAGAGTGACATTATGGGCTTATTTGCATGTCATTACCCAGAATCCCTGGCAGCAGGGGAAGCCCTGTTTGCATAGAGATAATGGGGTAAGACGGGGTTCCAGGCCTGTCTGAGACGTGCAAATGCCCCACACGTGGCATTTTTATCTTCTTTAGAGAAAAGTGAGATTGATTAAATAATACATTCAGCTTAGAATAACTGTTAAGGATAATAAGGGGTTGAACTAATGGTTTTTGTAGGTTCTCACTGGTAGGGAAACTTCCTTTTTCACTCCTGTTTACAGCTATACATACAGCTGCTATGGAGATGTTGGGGGGATCTGGTGTGCTGAGCCAGTGCAGGACCCCTGATATCGTGGCAGATGCTGCATACGCCATTCTGACGAAACCAAAGGATTTCACTGGGAACTTTGTAATTGATGAAGAACTGCTGAAGCAGGAGGGAATCCGGGATCTTGATGTCTACGCAGTTTCTCCAGGTATAGATAGTTCCATTTATCTCTCCATTCTTTAGACCAGGAGTCTAATATTGGTGCCATTGCATGATTTGGGCAGTGGCTTTTGGAGCAATTAGGAGAGCTACGCGGCACAGTATTGGAACGGGACGTATTGGAGTTGTCTCTAAGTGCAGTTCCCCTTCATTTTTCTTAACTTGGGTTAGAGGTAATGTTAACCTCCTTTGTTTAAGAGATCACCATCAATTGTAAGAAACTGAGATGTCCAGTTTCACTATTTTGCTGACGAAACAAAATTATGTAAAGGAAAAATTGTGATTTTCATGTTACGGATCAAATCTTGTTGTATATTTGCAAATGTATAATGGAGCGAGAGCGGGGTGCTGTTTGCATGCTAACTGCTGAATATATTTGGAAGCGAGTCCTGCCAGTGACATTACTGCATTACAGTTTGACCCTTTTATTCATTGGAAGTTGAATAGTGCTATGCTAGGATCATAGTAAATAGTTACACTGCACAGGCCTATGATGGGCGTAGTGGATGTGCTTATTTTCTTGATTTCTCCATTAGGGCATCCACTACTTCCAGACTTCTTCTTAGATGAGGATCCAGAGACTGTCACCAGTACAATGGAAGAGCTTGGTAGGTGATTTGTTTCATAACAACTCGCATATCTAAGAATGAAAAGACAAGGAGTTCAGAAGGAACTGGAGTGCCCATGAAGGTTACCTAATGATTTAAAGCGCTCTGCTGTTCTTGGCTGCAAAGTGGGCATAAAAAGGGGATGCAGAATTCTGAGATGTTTTGTCTATCAAATATTCATTGATAAAGTTAGATTCTACATTTTATTGTACTGGATCAAATAATTTGGGGTACTCTGCAAATAAAATGAATAGTGTGTGTTTTCGACTATCTTCGATCGATCTATCGATCTATCTATATACACACACCTGTGACCTTGTTTACTGTGAAGGTTCTTCAGTGAATGAGAGACAATCGTAGATGTGCAGCTGTGATTGCACAATTGTTCTTGAAACAAAAGGTCTGAGGGGCATCACTACAAAAGTGAGGAAATTCACCTGCACCATATATGTCAAAGAAAAAAATCCTATTGAAATCAGTAGGATTTTTCCTTTGCATCTTGTGCCATTTTGTTTTACTCTACAACTGTACCACTTTGGTAAAGATAGTGTGAACAAAAGTTGCAGGCGCAGGCCCAGATATACAATACCAGTCCAGTATTAATAACAGTCCTTGAAAGTTTTAGAGAGTTGAGACAGTCCTGTTACGCTTTAGCACACAGACTCTGTGATGTTCACTCAAAATTCATGCCTTATAAAGGATGAGCAACAAGAACACCATTGCGCAGTACATATGAGATTAGGGAGACCCCCCTCACACTTGCTAACTACTTACAATATTTGTGTAGTCAGCATACCCCAATTGGTATCTTTAGGGACTGGTATTCTGGTAACCTCCGATCTTTCTTTCATATGTACTTCTCCCAGAGCGAGATATCTTGGTCACTGATGAAACCTCCGTTTCTGGTCTCTGCTGATGTACTTTCCTTTAGGAAGAGGGGTGGAAGTCCATCTGCATAGCCATGGCTATGCTTTTTTTCACACTATCTTTGCCATCTATTGCTAGATCCTAGTGGATGGATCTGTATTGTATTGTTTGTAGGCTGCCATCCTGCCACTTCTGTTTTGCAGCTAGTCAGGATATTGCTTGTGTTATTTCTAAGTAAGTTTCACACTGTTTCCCGCATCTGTTTCTCTCTATAAGTTAGAGAGATACATTATTGGTAACTATTGATTATTTCATTTATGTTACACATCACATTGTTTTGTAAGGCAACACTGTTATCACGGTTAGACACAATATTGTTTTATTAGTTGAGCGCTATTTATAGTGTTAGTCTTTAGCTCTCTTTTTTCACTAGTGTACCACTTTGGTGCTGATGCCCCTAAGAACTTGTCCAAATGTGATGTCATGGGACCGCCTTGATGTCGGTGCCTTTTATACATAGACATGTTAGAGACACATCTTTTTTCCCACTCTGGTTATAAGAAAGTTCGCCGCACGGGGAATGCGTGCCGGGGACCCAAGGAGAGCTAGCCAGCTAATCTGACACAGTATTTATCAGTGTTATGCTTTCTTTACTCCTCATCATTTATTATTGTTATTTTATAGGTGCATCTGCTGCTTTCAAGGAAGGAAAGGCACAGGCAGCATCAAAGTCCACCAGTCAAGTAGGAGAGACGTTTAAAGTTATTGAAAAGTCTCTTAATGAAGAGGCTATAAAGTCTACTCAAGGAGTTTATCAGTTTGTACTGTCTGGTAAGAAATTCTATCATGATTATTAAATATTAGTGGAATAACTTAACCTGTTGCATGCTGAGGTTGTTTGTATCCTTGAGTGTTGAAGACATTTTGCAGCTTTTAGTGCTAGTAATGTTTAAGCCACAATAGTGATGGATAAACCTAAACAATGTATAGATGGGTTTTTTTTGGCAGAGCCTGTAGATGATATTATTCTGTTTTTTTTATTCTTCACCCACATGCAGAAATGTAATTCCAAATGCTTAAAAAAAAAATCGGTAATTTCAAATCAAGTGTATAAATCCTTTATTTGATGTCGCCCACAACCTGTACATCAGTATGTTCAGCCCCCTTGCTGCCCCACAACTCTTTAAGAATGGTATTTGCAAAGAAGTGATTCAGGAGCAATGGAAATGGTGACATCTGTAAAATGTAAAACACAACTAGCCTTCCTGGATTTGACATGGCATAAAAATGTAAGAAATATGCATACATTTTACAAATGCATGTAGTGTATAATATTAGGATGACCTAGGCTCTTCTACCAGTGGAGTTCCCTTGTCTTCAAAGTCACACCACATTGTAGGACCTTCCCACCGCTATATTAAACAGCCACAGTGGAGAAAAACTATAGAAAAGCGAAATGGTGGGGTGCTAAATCCTGTCCAAAGTTGAAAAATGGGACTGGTCCATTTAAACTCCAGGGATGGAAGCCTCTATGGAAAGACCTCCCTGACATTCCCTCTCACATTCAGAACGTTTCTAAAACATGTCGCTTTTTCCTCCGCAATATTACTAAGATATGCCCTTTCCTCTGTTGCTCGACTGCTAAAACTCTGACTCAGGCCCTCATTCTCTCCCGTCTAAATTACTGTAACCTCCTGCTGTCCGGCCTTCTTGCCTCTCACCTGCCTCCCCTACAATCTATCCTTAACGCTGCTGCCAGAATTACTCTGCTCTTTCCTAAATCTGTCTTAGCGTCTCCCCTCCTGAAATCCCTCTCCTGGCTTCCTATCAAATCCTGTATCACACACTCAATTATCCTCCTCACTTTTAAAGCTTTACTCTCTTCTGACCCTCCTTACATCTCGGCTCTAATTTCTCGCTATGCACCATCCCGACTCTTGCGTTCTGCTCAAGGATGTTTTTTCTCTACCCTTTTTGTATCTAAAGCCCTCTCCCGCCTTAAACCTTTCTCACTGACTGCCCAACACCTCTGGAATGTTCCCCTCAATACCAGACTAGCACCCTCTCTATCCACCTTTATGACCCACCTTAAGACACACCTGCTTAACAAAGCATATGAGTAGCTCCATGGCTGATCAATAACACCTCATACATAAACCTTGGTCCCTTGCAGACGGACTTACCAGAACGCCCTCCTACTGTCTCTGTACGTTCTTCCTACCAACAAAATTAGATTGTAAGCTCCTCGGAGCAGGGACTCCTCTTCCTAAATGTAACTTTTCTGTCTGAAGCACTTCTTCCCTTTGTGTTTTATATCATTTATTATTTATATGAGTGTCCCATATTACTGCTGTGAAGCGCTATGCATATTAATGGCGCTATATAAATAAAGACATACATAAATTAGCTCCACCCTCTACAGCGTGCTGCCACTAATAGATATCAAACACCAAAGATGACTGCCTCCGGATCCATGAGCTACACGGTCAAAAAACGACATGTTTAATATTTTCAGGCTATATTTTAAAACGACCAAAGATTACTAACGGAAGTGACATGTTGAAGGCGTTAAATCTGGGCGAGTGCCGTCTTTGCAAAATACGACACTTATAAGTATTTTAAATTCTATTTTTAAATTCTTTTGTAAATATTCAGGGGTTTGGTTTCCTCTGCCTGCTAACTTTTTCTTCTGATATCGCTGTATGAACAACAAGAGTTTGCACAGGCAAAAAAAACCTCTCACAGTCTCTTAGATGAGTGACTGATGAGGACAAGAATAAGTGTAGAGGTAACATGACTTTGAAATTGGGCTTCATTTGCAAAGAAAGCGAAGTAGCCAAATATTTGCTTTAAGCAAAAGTTCTGTATATTTGTTTAAAAACGATTAAAAAAAAAAAAAATATCAACAAAATATTATTTTTATTCGACTACCATTTTATCTTTAAAAAGCGTGTAGTTTGTCCAAGATACGTATGAAAGGGAGAATGCTTTGAACGTGGCTATTTGTCATTTTTCCGGGAGTCTCTGTACAAGACTTGATCATTTCGTCTTCTTTTTTTTTAATAGATGCAATCTCACATTAGACCAAATTGAATTAATGAGACCGACCTTTTTAGAAATTTAAAAATAGGAGGTTGTTCTGCCTTTAAAGCAGAGTATTGAGTATTCTCCCCCCCTTTTCCGCCCCCCCCTCTCTTTAACTTTGTTTTTATCCCAAAGTTTATGGTGGTTTTTATTGGGGCAGTATCTCCTTGGACCAAAGTCAACTATTGGACCATGTCTCATGGGTTTAATGTGGCTATATGACAGAAATTGTGACAATTTTACTTGGGTTAGGATGGATACTTTCTAAGGAAGCCAATTACGTGAATTATTTGTTGAGAGAGAACATTTTGTGCCTGCTACGTGGGTTTGACTCTTTAACGCTGTTACTTTAAGACTTGATATTTTGGTAGTTCACAGATCTTATTTCTGTCAAATGCGCTGTTTATAACTCTGATGAGCGCTTTTCCATTGGCTGTTGTACTCAGGTGCAGAAGAAGGCACTTGGTATCTTGACCTGAAGAACAGCGGTGGCGGAGTTGGAAAAGGGGATCCGTCTGTCAAAGTAGATGTGGTGATGAGCATGGACAGCAAGGACTTTGTGAAAATGTTTGCAGGTCAGTTCCTGTCTCGGTTTTTGTAGGTGCTTCTGACAATGTCATTTTAGATCTAAAGACGTAAATATTTGCATTACCTTAACTCATAAGTGCGGTTAAGTAGTTACCCAAGTAACTAGTATGAGATTAGCAGGAGCAGAAAGTCTAAGGGCCACAGCAACCTGAAAAGTAATTGTAGCCAAACAAATTTATAGGGAAATAGAAAAGAAAAACGCAATTATGAATATTTTTAAGTACTTTGCATTCCTGTATTTTTTTTAAAATACTGTTTTGGGGATTATTTTTTACCATGACATTGGTAATTAGTACCTTTTTAACTTCCCGTTTTGTATTTGCTTTTTTAATTACTTCAATAGACAATAAATATATTCATGTTTTAATGAACTAGATCAGGGGTGCTTAACTCCAGTCCTAAATCCCCCTCCACCTCCCAACAGATCAGGTTTTCAGGATATCCCAACTTCAGCACAGGTGGCTCAATCAGAGGCTGTCTATGACTCATTGAAGCACCTGTGCTGAAGCAGGGATTGGTTGAGCCACCTGTGCTGAAGCAGGGATATCCTGAAAACCTCACCTGCTGGGGGGGGGGGGGGGTTTGAGGACTGGAGTTGAGCACCCCGAGGGTAGAGGGTAGTAAACCCATCATATGTTGTATATTATCAATCTACATATATATTATTTTTTAAAGTTGTCATACACTCGCTGAGCCGAGCCTGGTTTGCAGCCTTGTAAGCACATTGAAATACAACTCATTAGAATGATCACTGTGTAAGTGCCACATGCTCCTGAGTTCAGTGTGCTCCTGATAGGACCCTCCTCCTGCAGGATCGCCTCACTCACCAGCTTCATTTAACTGGTCGCTATTGGAGATCTGACAACCAGCACATACACAGCTTGCTTTTCAGGGGGGGGGGATGGAGGGACACAGTGGAACACTGTACCTCTTTTCATAGACCATCTGTTAAATTTTAATGCATTATTGTGATAATTGGAGAAAAAAATTTATAAAACAATTAAAATGTAATCTTTAGTATTTACAGAAATGATAACATAATTGTAAACTATTTTGAAATTTGAATAAATGCGCATATCCTTGCGCTGTCCAAGAATAATATTCGCCACCCCCAGTCCCATCATCGCATCAGTTCCTTAACCTTTTTTTTGTCTTTGCAAAAAAAGTATGTGTATATGTATAAAGAGGGATAGTAGCGCCAAATTATATGTAATAATAAATGAATTCAAATAATATTACGTGAAAGATGAGAAATTAATGTATAGTTGTGATTATATAAATGTATATGTAAATACACAAACAATACAAACAACATAAAACCGAGAGAAACCAGTCCCTTAAATGTCCAATCTGTAAGGAACGCTTCCGGTTGAGGGGTGTAGGGCAGCTTTCAAAGGGGTGACCCACATCCAAAATAGAACCTAAAAGGAGAAAAAAAGAGCGCTCACGGGCCATAGAGTAAAAAATACATTTAATAAAGGGAAATAGGATGGGAGGAAATAAGATCACTCACAGGGGAAGGTTAAAAATCAAGCAGAATACAAATATCACCGCCAACTGTATGAATCTGCGGTGAAGATCCGAACTTCCATGTGTGCAGCAGCCTGTAGGAACCGGGATCCGTCTCCAGCTGGACTCCAACTGTACTCTGGCAGTCACAGACTCTGCCCGCAGTGTGTTCCAAATTTCACGGCTTCTGATTCAGCTCCAAACGCGGTTCAGCCGACACCTAGCTCCTTCATGATGTCGTCGTGTTGTCGTTCCGGACCCATTTTGTCACTAAGCAGCGACTTTCTCAAAGGAGTATGAAAGGTAGTCCTTGGGTATGACAATATATATCCTATAGGTTGCCTAGCAACCCGTTCATAATGTGGATTCAATCGTAAACTAATTACGACAATAGTTGACGTAGAAATCAGCAACTTAACACAATATGTTTATCTAAAATGATATAGGTGTGATAGGACCTATAATAGACCATGAACTCACATAAAAAGTAATATTAAAACATACATAATATATAACATATTAATAAAAAACATAATAGAAAACAGATGGGGGGCGAAGGACAGACCCTACATATAAAATGCATAGATAATATGCTATGAGAATTTATGGGGAAAATCCATGTACCTAATGTATTCACAATAAATCATATAATAACCAAAAGGTAGAATGATTGAATATTGGATTAATGCAACCAGAGTAATACATATTGCTGCAAAGAGCACAGCAGCAAATAGATGCTCATTACCATAAATGGAGTTTATCAAATGTTCAATATTTGTTTATAATTGTGTATTTGTATTGGCAAAGGGAGAAACAGTGGAACCGATGACCGTAAAGCCAGTCAGTTGACATGTCAGAGAGCAGAGGAGGAAGAACTAGACAATAATACTAGTGTCTAAGAATTCATTGAATCCACCAGGGGCCAAAGTGCCCAACTGGTAGATCCAAAATGTCTCTCTTTTGCACAGACTTTTAAATCGATTACCCCCCAAGGTTAGGGGTGAGATATGTTCCAGACCAACAATAGTCAATTGTCATCAAATAAAAAATAGGTGTCAGCATAAATCTTATACTATCTAGTATAAAACTCTTTTCAATTTGAGGAATTGAGGCATCTGTATTCAACCAATAGCTGATTGCTTCAACCCCCCCTGGAATGTTCAATGCAAGTGTAGAAAGAAGACACATCGCACGTTGCCCATAGATTGATGGGCTTCCATTTAATCTATGAGATGGAGTCAATGATGGGCAGCGTATCCCTAATATGGGACCTGACCTTGGCTACAAAGGGTTGGATAAAATAATATACATATTGGGATAGGCCGGACGTCAGGACGGAACGGCCGTGGGCATGAGATTCGCCCCCAGCTATGCCAATCTGTACATGGGATTCTGGGAGGAATCTTCCGTGTGGCAGTGCGCCAGGCCCGGGCGGGTCTTGTGTACTATGGCCATTTCATAGATAACATTATTATTTGGGATGGTGAGGAGGCAGTCCTTCAAGATATTTTGGATTCTTTTGATAATAATTTGGGTTTTAAATGTACTTTTGAAATTAGTTCTACATCAATTATATTTTTGGACCTTGATCACGACCATAATAATATTATCACCAAAACACATTTCAAACCGGTTTCTGTTAACTATTTATGTCCATTTATCCAGCAGTCATTCTGATCATTGACTTAATAATATCCCATTGGGACAGTTTCATCGCATGAAACAAAACTGTTCCAAGGAGAGTGACTTTGTTTCTCAATCCAATATTCATGGAAATAAGTTTGTCAAGGGCTATAAACCAAAACTAATTAAGAACTCTTTCGATAAAGTTGTATCACTAGAGAGGTCATCCCTACTAACGAAATCTATGGCAAAAAGAACTACTCAGTCTAAATATGTTATACAGGAAGATAGTTAATTTTAACTCTCAGGCCCCTAAGTTTATTACAACTTCCAATCATTCGTGAAGGTCTATTGGTAATATTCTTAATAGAAATTGGGATATACTGAAATTTGATCCCCATTTAGGATTCTCATTGCCAAACAAAGCTTCAGTTTTATTTAGAAAATCCAGGAATATCAAAGGTATCCTGGCTCCAAGTAAAATTAGGCAAAGTGATGCATCTACCCATGCCGCCTCTCTGAGTCGCCATGGGAAAAACAGGTGTGGCAGGGGTCGCTGCATCACTTGTAAAAATGTATTATTATTATTATCTAATAATTTCATTCCTTTCACAAAAGTTAGTTCGCACAAAGTGAAAGGCGATATCAATTGCCTTAGCACATAAATCATTTTTCTGTTATCTTGTGGTTGCGACCAACAATACATTGGCTGCACCATTCGTCCCCTGAGCACCCGCTTTCTTGAGCACAGAAGAAATATAGTTAATGGTCTACACACTCAGTGTCAAGACACTTCAATTCAATACATAATAAAGATCCTGCAACATTGACTATTGTTGGCCTGGAACATATCTCACCCCTAACCTTGGGGAGTAATCGATTTTAAAAGTCTGTGCAAAAGAGAGACATTTTGGATCTACCAATTGGGCACTTTGGCCCCTGGTGAATTCAATGAATTCTTAGACACTAGTATTATTGTCTAGTTCTTCCTCCTCTGCTCTCTGACATGTCAACTGACTGGCTTTACGGTCATCGGTTCTGCTGTTTCTCCCTTTGCCAATACAGATACACAATTATAAACAAATATTGAACATTTGATAAACTCCATTTATGGTAATGAGCATCTATTTGCTGCTGTGCTCTTTGCAGCAATATTTATTACTATGGTTGCATTAATCCAATATTCAATCATTCTACCTTTTGGTTATTATATGATTTATTGTGAATACATTAGGTACATGGATTTTCTCCATAAATTCTCATGGCATATTATCTATGCATTTTATATGTAGGGTCTGTCCTTAGCCCCCTGCTGTTTTCTATTAATGTTTTTTATTAATATGTTCTATATTATGTATGTTTTAATATTACTTTTTATGCGAGTTCGTTGTCTATTATAGGTCCTATCACACCTATATCATGTTAGATAAACTTATTGTGTTAATTGCTGTTTTCTATGTCAACTATTGTCGTAATTAGTTTACGATTGAATCCACATTATGAACGGGTTTCTAGGCAACCTATAGGGTATATATTGTCATACCCAAGGACTACCTTTCATACTCCTTTGAGAGTCGCTGCTTCGTGACGAAACACGTCTGGAACGACGACACATCACGCAGAAGCTCGGTGTCAGCCGAACCACGTTTGGAGCTGAATCGGAAGCCGTGAGTTTAATCAGAAGCCGCGAAATTTGGAACACACTGCGGGCAGAGTCTGTGACTGCCAGAGTACAGTTGGAGTCCAGCTGGAGACGGATCCCGGTTCCTACAGGCTGCTGCACACATTAAGATCGGATCTTCACTGCGGATTCATAGAGTTGGCGGTGATATTTGTATTCTGCTTGATTTTTACCTTCCCTTGTGAGTGAGCCTATTTCCTCCCTCCCCATTTCCCTTTATTAAATGTATTATTTTTTTTTACGCTATGGGCCATGCGCTCTCTTTTTTTTTCTCTCTCTCCTTTTATGTATAAATGTGTGTGTATATTTACACACATACACATTTATATATACATATACGCTAAACAAAAGTAGTGCTACTGTAAAAAATAACCCCATCCCCAGCAAGATCAAAAATAATAATGAAAACAGAGACCATTAAAACCAAAATGATTATATAGTCGATGAAGAGGTAAGTAATTAATTACATTCTTTGAGTATGGAAGAAAAGACCATGAAATGTTTTTTTAATTTTTTTTTAATAATTATTATTATTGCAAAATCATACTTAATGAGTTTTACGTTTTGGTAACTCGGAACTATGACTGACTAACTAGGCATTTAATTAGTTTTTTTCAATAGAAATATGAAGGGATTCCAAGTCAGGAAGTGCATTTAGTGATTTTATTTTATTTTTTTGCCAAAAATGCCCTTAATGCGTTCTAACTCTACAAAAACGATATTGTGTATAAAATCTGGTCAACGTTTCAATTTTTCATGATTGAAAAGATTCTCCCCCTCTCTCTCTCTCTCTTCCCCTCCTCTCCTCAAAATATCTTGTCTAGTACTTGAGCTCGCATATAACATTGCATGAGGCTCATGAAAAGTAAATGCATTGAAATGACCCAGTGCATCGAATGACATGTACAATATCAGGTGACTGTTTTGGAACCCACCGGCCCAGATTAACAAGAAAAAAAAAACATATTGCTGACTTGAGCTGGTAGTTTGCTGCTCACCAGTTTGAGTATTAATGGTATTATGTTTTACCAACAGGAAACCTGAAGCCTACAATGGCATTCATGTCTGGGAAGTTGAAGATCAAAGGAGACATAAGCCTGGCTATGAAGCTGGAAAAACTGATGGCCCGGATGAGTTCTAAATTGTAAACGCAGCAAAGCATCTTCGCAGCTATCCTTATTTACATATTAATAGATGCATTGCAATGATAAATGCTGCTGGCACAACACAATGCACCCACAGGACAGCAGAGCACACGTTTTGTTGCAAAACCACACAATGAATTGTATCCAAGTGCTCTATATTCGTTTTGTACTTAAACTACAACTATTGCCAGAATATATTGAATGTAACAAAGCATTTATATGTAAATCATTTCTTTTTTTTTCTTTATATGTATTATTATTAATACAAAATTAAATGAGTCAAATGTACTTTGACCTAACTGCAAAGTGTGAAAATAGAAATTATGCCTTTTCAATACATTAAAAAAGAAATATTTTAATGGTAAAACTGGAAGTTTTTTTTTTTTTTTTTTGAAGTGAAATTTCTTTAGTGGCACCTCATTTGAACTGGGGCAAAAATGGATTGTGGAGACAGAAATTAAACGGATGTGACGTCAGTGCTGGCAGTTGAGGCCGGGCTGTGTTCTGGCTCAGCCCGATCCCAACCGCTCAAAAAATCAGATCGCCGCCGCCGCCGCACCCCCCACACGACCGCTGACATATCGCCGCCGGCGCCGCTCCTAACGGCCGCCGTTCCCCGCTCGCTGCCATGCCGCGCATGCGCTGTTGTGATGGCTAACCCCTCCCCTCAGCCCCGGCCGTTCCAGCACATGTGTGCCGCCATTCCCCCCAGATGCATTGCTACAGCGGCTCCCGGGGGGCTGGAGGCCGCTGACCCGGCTGCCGGAGGAAGCCAACACCAATGGCTGCGGGGTCTGCATGCTGCGCAACTGTGCTGCCATCGGGGGCGAGTGAACATCCGCCATTGCCGCTCCCATGCCGCGCATGCGCAGCAGTGATGGCGGCAGAAGAGGCTGTTGGTGTTGGCTGTGCAAGGGAATGCGTCCCCCACAGCACCATCACGGGGGGGGGGGGAGGAAGAGCGCCCCACGCGCATTACCATGCCCTTCTGTAACCCCCTTGTGGCCCCGTACCTCCGCCGGGGAGCTGGCTGCAGCAGGACACGCAGCTCTACGGGTGGTAGAGAATGGGGGCTGCTCCGCGGTCGTGTACCTCGGGGGGGGGGGGGCAGGACAGGACACAGACAGAGAGACATACACACCACACAAACACTGACAGACATACACACACACTGACTGACACACACACACACGCTGACTGACACACACATACACAGAGACTGACACACACATACACACAGACTGACACACATACACAGACTGACACACATACACATACACAGACTGACACACACTGACTGACACACATACACACACACTGACTGACACACATACACACACACTGACTGACACACACACACACACTGACTGACACACATACACACACACTGACTGACACACATACACACACACACACACACACACTGACACACATACACACACACTGACTGACACACATACACACACACACACACACACTGACTGGCACACATACACATACACACACTGACACACATACACACACACTGACTGACACACATACACACACATACACACACACACACACACACACACACACACACACTGACTGGCACACATACACACACACACACACATACACACTGACTGACACACTGACACACACACACACACTGACTGACACACTGACACACACACACACTGACTGACACACATACACACACTGACTGATACACACACACACTGACTGACACACATACACACACACTGACTGACACACATACACACACACACACACACACACACACACACTGACTGACACACATACACACATACACACACACTGACTGACACACATACACACACACACACACACACACACACACTGACTGGCACACATACACATACACACACTGACACACATACACACACACTGACTGACACACATACACACACATACACACACACACACACACACACACACACACACACACACACACACACTGACTGACACACATACACACACTGACTGATACACACACACACTGACTGACACACATACACACACACTGACTGACACACATACACACACACACACACACACACATACACACACACTGACACACACACACACACACACTCTGACTGACACACATACACACACACACACACACACTGACTGGCACACATACACACACTGACACACATACACACACACTGACTGACACACATACACACACATACACACACACACACACACACACACACACACTGACTGGCACACATACACACACATACACACACACACATACACACTGACTGACACACTGACACACACACACACACACTGACTGACACACTGACACACACACACACTGACACACACACACATATACACACACACTGATTGACACATACACACAAGGAATTCACACTTAGTGCAAATAGCTAATACAGGGGATGTGTGCCGAGCACGCGCGTTATAAGTCAAATTTATTTGCGTTTTGTCAATGAAATTGTATTTTGATTTTTAATTAAAACATCACCAACACAAATACAATTTCTGTGACAAAAGTCAAAGAAGTTTCACTTACTATGCGCGTGTACAGCACATTTTTTTTTAATTGTGTGTATGTGTTTTATTCTATATACTGATGCAGTTTTGACTCTATCCCCACCTCTCAATCCTCTCTCACCATATCCTCCCCTGTTTTCCTTTAATACTTTAAGATGTGCCCAGTTCTGCCTCCTCCAGCATTCTTGCTTTCTCCTCACGTCAACTGATTTCCTCTTTCTGTTTAAACGTTATAGCTATCTGACACTCCTTATCTGCCACCAGGCTATGTGCATTATTTCACATGCCAAATACATAGCCTGCAAGGTACAGTACAACACCCAGTGCCTTGTTGGATACATTTTAGTCACTCATTGAATGAATGCGTGTAAATATAAATAACACCTAGGCGCCCACCCTAGGGTTTCCTCCTTGGCATGCAACATTTCAGATGTCTAGGTTTCACGGTCTTGGAGCTATGGCTCTGGCGGACAGACTCTCTCTTTTATTAGATAGTTACTATATATTCGCCTATAAGCTTTTTAATGCTACTATTGTCAAAAGGATAAATATATCCTTTCATAGCAGTCAGCAAGTACCTGTAAATAATATGACATAGTGATAAGTGTATAAATGCCGCATTGCCATTTCCTTTTTTGGTGGGCTAAGTCAGGGGGGCGCAAACTTTTTTCCCTGCGCCCCCTGCCGGCGGTCACCTCATCCCCACGCTCTCCGTCACCCCCACTTACCTCGGCTCCGGCGTCATGACGTCATTTGCCGACGCGTGTGGAGCCAAGGTAAGTAAAGGTTTACAGAGGCCCTGCAGCTCCCCCGGCACTTAATTTAAGTGCCCTCAGAAAGCGCGCAGGGCCTCTGTAACCCACGCTTCCCCCTGCAGGCAATCTCGCGCCCCCCAGTTTGTGCACCGCTGGGCTAAGTATCGCAAAGCATAAAGTGGCAATGTTATAAAGTTTCATTTCAATAATGTCTTTGCTGGTGGTGTCTGGATTACACTGCCCCAGTAATGTACTTTTTAAAGGGTCCGTTGAGCGAATGGAAATTGACATTTCCAAGAGAAGATGATTACCACCACCGTGTTAATTTAAAATGCATGGAAGAGAGGGTTTCAAAAGGAGGTAGCACTGGTACCTGTGTTATTGTTATGTGATAAAGGGTTGAGAGGATTTTTCAATGCAGACTTCTTTTTTGACGTAGCTCATATACAGCGGTTTTTACGTAAACACACCCAAAACTTTTTACTTTCGAAGACCAAATGTATTTAAATGTACAATTCTTCCCCAAAAACTTTTGTAAAACAAAGATATACAAGGGCACTCCCAATACCAGATGGGTTATAGAAACATATATGGAGGATAAATGTTGGTGCACGCTAGCCCATCCCTCCCCCACGCGTCACCATCGGGTCACGTGACGCCGCGTTGCCATGGTGTTGTGATGTCAGAACGCCGGGGCACGAGGAGGGGGGGAGAGCTGACAGGGGGAAAAGATTGCGCTCCCCTGCCCCGAGGGACACCTTTCAGGATAAAAATATACATACGAGTTTATACATATGTGCCTGTACTGTTTCACTTATGCACATTACGGGTTATTGATTAAACTATGATTGCGCAAATCGGGGCATTATGACATTGACTCTTATTGACTTCAATGGGAGTTTCCATGTGAAAGTGACACGATTGTCACAATGACGGTTCAATGAATAGTCCCCATTGTCTTTATGATTACAAAGTTGGGTTAAAAGGATGATGTTCTGTGATGGTGTAATATTGTATGCAGCCTGCAGGCTGCAGGACTTCTCCATGATCAACTAAACATGACAAAAACATGAAGAGCACATGCAACCGTGCTGTGCTAGTGAGGTATTTATTTTTTGTTTCAAATGTTTTTATTATTTTGGTGAAAACAACATCGGAGTTATATGAAATTATCTATACTACAGCACAGTAAATGCCACTTTTAACATTTTTCTTTTTCAAACTTCTGGATACATACTGTGATATTAGATCAAAATCATTTTCAAAAGAAAAAAGGTTGGAACTTATTTGTGCCATTTTCTCCTATTCACTTTGTTCTTGTGATTTGCGTATTTTCCCTCTATTAAATTAAACATGGATGATATTATAAAAAGGAAGTAAGAAAGGACAGAGGAGAGGGGAGAAAAAAAATTGGAGGGAAAAGGGCTGAGATAGTAGGGGAGTGGGGACTCATCCCGACCTCCCGCCCGCATCCTAGTCCTTCGAAAGGTGTCTCCTTCGTTTTCTTTCCTTTTATTTAATTTTATGTTCTTATGTCATGGGCCATGCCTCCCAGATCTTGTTAAACTTGTCTATTTTTTTGGTTGAGTATTGCTGGGAGATGTTCCATGAGTCTGATCTCATTAATTCTATGGATTACCATTTGTTTTGAAGGTGCTTTAATTTGTTTCCATTTCACTGCTATTGAGCATCGGGCTGCAGTGAGGATGAATGATGCCATTTTCCTCTGTGAATTCGGTAGTTCCTCTATAGGCTTGGCCAACAAGAATGACAGCGGGTTCATCTGTACCAATACTCCAGTGTGGTCCTGGATCATCACTCTGATCATATTCCAGAATGTTTGAATTTGAGGACAAGACCACCAAATATGGACCAGATCCCCTCTCAGGCCGCACCCCCTCCAACAAAGGTTAATTCCCAGAATTAACAAAATTTGAAAAACTGTGTAGAAAAGGAGTATATCAGAGAAGTCTGATCTCGGAAATGTATACGGGAATAGCGCCGTCAACCATAGTTACATGATAAAATGGGCTGAAGACCTCAATATGGAAATAGATAAAGATGACTGGGAGGATAGCTGGGATTCGGCAGCCAAAACATCAATTTGCACTACGATAAAAGAAAATATATATAACATTTTATTTCAATGGTACTTAACCCCGAGTAAGCTGAGCCAGATCTCCCCAGGTATGTGAGGTATTTATATATTGCAAGATACCCAGAAATATAAGTTCTGGTTCTCAGACCAACCTTTTGGTGGTTCCATGAAATAAATGCTGCCCATTGTGTATTTGAACTCTTAGCAAGTATAATTTTCAAGAAAAATAGTGTGCATGTTTAACACTCAGGATACCACAATAATCCAGCCCAGTGATGTGATTAAACTTGTCCACAAATTAAATTATGGTGGATAGAAAAGTGACACAAAGCCTCCACTGTACAGTGTACAGCAAATGAAAATACCACTTGTGAGCACATTCACGTCTCAGACAGATCTGCAACCCGGCTTTTCACCATTATCTCCTAGCATACAGTGCTTCCCCTGCAGCCAGGGATTCTGGGTAATAATCTTGTGGACTAGTGAGAGGTAAATGTGTTCAGCCATTTTCTGAAGAGTGCTTGTTAGGTTTGCAATATTTTGCTCTGTTGCAAAACAGACGTTGCTACCTGCACCTGCCAATTAACGATAAGTAAAGGACAATGAGGAGAAATACTATACCTACAAAAATGGAATCTACCGACACAGACCATTGTCATTATTATTTATTAACATTCCACAGAGCAGTACAATGGTTGTAAAAGATTCAATAGCAGGGTAGTATACAAATATATCACACTATTAACACATACTGATACAATAGTTAACCCATCTCCCAGATGCAACCTTTAAAATAAAAAAAGTTTTGATTTTTTCCTTCACATATTTAATACAGGAAGAACATTTGACAGTTTAAATCACACAATCATATTCTAAACCATTTTTTATTTTTAAAGACCCTCCAATTTCAAAAAGGAAGAGCAGTGTAGCTGGCTGAATTATCACAAATAATATGAGGGAGAAAGATTTGTTTATAAATATAGAGTGGATCCAAATGTAACAATTGGTATTTTAAAAAAAATGCCCAGTGGAATTATTTCTGGAAGCTCACCTGTGTTACATCACCAACGACATCTCTGTCACCATCAAATATTACCTTCAACATATGTTTTTACAATATTACTCTTCGATGCATTGCAGGGACAACCAGCCTTAAAGAGGGTTAAAGAAAGATTGACTTTTTGCTTAGACAGTAATTGAATTGATGGCATATGAAGAAAGCTATTTATTCCTGACTAGAATATGTAGTGGCCAATTTAATTAACAAGAAACAATTGGATTTAAAAAAATAAAAATATTCATTACTAAGGCAATATCTGTGGAGAGTTTTCTTATAATAAAAAGGTTAATAAAAGGATAAGAAAAGGGGAAGGGGAAACACAAAATGGATGTGCCCCCAAAAGAATTCACTTAAATGCACACCACCCAAGTGTAAAAATTAACTTTTAATAAATACTTAAAACATATATTACCAAAGTAACGTGTGATGTGGATTAAAAATGTATTAAATCGTAGCTATCAAGCAACCGTGTCATTAGTTATTCTTACTATCCCAGTACCAATTGATATAATGGGATGTTAAAGACAGGGACTGCTATGAGTAGGGTATTAACCCCTCTGGGGCAACGATGAGACCAAATGTAGAGTTGTATATAAATATATTCAGGTAGGCTAAATATAGCTCCCCTGCACATTTACATAGAGATTAGTCTAAATAATAACGCTGGCATGTGATGGTATAATAGCTGTATTATAGAACTTCCAAACACAGCAGTGCTGGCTTGAATACACCGCAGTGTGATGTGAAGACGCCTCACATAAGGTGCAAGGTTAGCAGGCACACTGACCATGAATTGATTAATGAATAGTTAACTCATATGGTCTTTACTGTTACACCCAGGATACTGCAAACACTACATTAAAAACAGCTCCAAGTAGGAGACTGACAACATTGCGCGTCCAACGCGCGTTTCCCTCCAGCAAGTATACTTGTCCCTGAAGAAGCTCCTTTGCTGGAGGGAAACGCGTGTTGGACGCGCAATGTTGTCAGTCTCCTACTTGGAGCTGTTTTTAATGTAGTGTTTGCAGTATCCTGGGTGTAACAGTAAAGACCATATGAGTTAACTATTCATTAATCAATTCATGGTCAGTGTGCCTGCTAACCTTGCACCTTATGTGAGGCGTCTTCACATCACACTGCGGTGTATTCAAGCCAGCACTGCTGTGTTTGGAAGTTCTATAATACAGCTATTATACCATCACATGCCAGCGTTATTATTTAGACTAATCTCTATGTAAATGTGCAGGGGAGCTATATTTAGCAGTAATAGGATATTCAATCCTGTGGCCACCTACCTGAATATATTTATATACAACTCTACATTTGGTCTCATCGTTGCCCCAGAGGGGTTAATACCCTACTCATAGCAGTCCCTGTCTATAACATCCCATTATATCAATTGGTACTGGGATAGTAAGAATAACTAATGACACGGTTGCTTGATAGCTACGATTTAATACATTTTTAATCCACATCACACGTTACTTTGGTAATATATGTTTTAAGTATTTATTAAAAGTTAATTTTTACACTTGGGTGGTGTGCATTTAAGTGAATTCTTTTGGGGGCACATCCATTTTGTGTTTCCCCTTCCCCTTTTCTGATTCACTTTCAGTTCACAGTTTGCACCCACCTTTTGATTACCTCACTTATGAATATAAACACTTCATTCAATTAGTATGGTCCTGTGATCACTCCCCACTCTTTGTTGTTTCGTCTAATAAAAGGATAACAAAGAAATCCCTTAACATCCCAGTAATTCCCTGTGTTTCAACTCTTAAGGCTCGATTATACCGAAAAACTCGTGTGGTGATGCCTGTAGCGACACCGCGCGGCGCAAAACACAAGTTTCATACATACGTGATAAGTGGCTATACCAAATTCAACAGTCTCCCCACTCGCTACTACAAAGCGGGAGATCGTTGATGCGTTTTCAAAATTTGTTTTTGCGCCGCTACGGGCGACACCACCTGCGTTTTTCTGTATAATCGCAGCCTTAGGCCGCGCTTATAGTGCCGGCAACGCGACATCTCCCGAAAACATACATTGCTGCCACCGCGTGTGCTTATAGTGCACGCGACAAGCGACGGAGTGACGTTGCGAAAACCGGAAGCCGGCAAAATTTGATTTTTCAAGGGCCGTCACATGACGGCCCTTGAACAAATCAAATTGCCGTGATCCCGCGACCCCGCCGCCCGGCGAAACATAACTTTCGGCGACAGGTGACTGGTGACGTCACCTGCCTTGTCGCTGTTGCCAACGACGGCACTAGAGGCACGGCCGTAGGCTGCGGCCACACTGCCTCTGAGCGCGCTCATGCTTGAGAGCGGTGACGTCACCAACTATCCAGGCATGAGCGCAGGCTGTCCTGCAGAATTTTGCGAGCGGGAGGGTGTGGCTGGGGGCTTATCATTGGCTGGATTGTGTGTGTGTGGCTGTTTGCTGTGTGGATTGACTGTGCTGATTGGTCTCTGTCTCCCCAAGACCGTACATGCGTCCCGCGTGAGCATGGCCGATTGACTTTTACTGAAGTGGGTACGCTCAGCGGCAGCATGGACGCAGCCTTACACAGCAGAGCATCATAAGTTGAGCGAATATTAAAGAAAATACATTAAAACATTTATATACGGTGTATATATATATAAATAAATATATATATATATATATATATATATATATATATATATATATATACACATACACACACACACACACCGTATTTCCTCGATTGTAAGACACAGTTTTTTCACTTTCACGTGGCTGAAATATGACTGCGTCTTACAATCGATCTACTGGGAAAAAAACCAGCCAGGGGGCACTGCTGTAGATGCCTGCCGGGTTTTCTGTGTGCAGCAAACTTGTCTGCGATCACGGGCCCCCCTCCTCCCCCTCGTGCAGAGAGATATGCTGCAGAGGCCGGCCGGGTATGCCACACTTCATTTTTAATATTCAGACTGCTCTGTGTAGCAGGCGCTATATATTATTACCCTATTTCCTTGATTCTTTTTTCCGATTTTCATATGTCTGAAATCGGGGTGCGTCTTAGAATCGATGTATAAAAAAAATTAAAAAGTGTCTACAGTACTAACCTCTTTTCACTTACCATGTTTCAGGAGAGGTCCCATGTCAGCGGAGGATGAAGCAGGCGGTAGCAGAGGTCCCACGTCTGCAGATGGAGTGCAGCGACGGTGGCAGGACAGGTCCAAAGTCTGCAGGTGAATGAAGTTAAGAAGACAGCGGGCGTGCGGTGGCGGCGGCGGCGGCAGGAGATCATAATAGCAGGAGAGTTGAGCAGGGGTGGAACGGCTTGGGAGGTGCACACTGTAACACCGGATGTTGACCGATGTCTGACCTCCGGTTACAATGTGCACCTCCCCAGCCGTTCCCCTATGCAGTTCTGCTCCTACTAAGCTCTCCTGCTATTATGATCTCCTGCTGCTGCCGCACACCTGCTGTCTTCTTATCTTCATTCACCTGCAGACTTGGGACCAGTTCTGCCACCGCACTCCTGTCCGCTGCCCATCTTCAACCATCTGCAGACGTGGGACCTCTCCTGCCATGCAGCCCGCTTCATCCTTCGCTGACATGGGACCTCTCCTGAAACATGGAGAGTGAAAAAGTAAGTTTCCTGGATTGTAAGGGCCAAATCGATGGTGCGTCTTACAATCGATGGCGTCTTACAATCGAGGAAATACGGTAATATCAATTTTGCCTATACATTTTTGAAAATAAATGATGTCTTCTTGCTGTATGGCTTGTTAACTACAATATCTCTGTTCCCTCTTGTTCCATGAGTTCCCTTCCTTTACCTCCATGACATCAAAAGAGGTGCACATGTTGTTGGAAGCTCAGGACCAACACCATTTGGTCATAAGGGAGTGGGTCTGTGTGGGGCCTGGATGGATCTGGACTTAGGAGGTCCTGAAGGGAGGGATCGGGGCTGTGAGGGCTTGAAGGGAGTGAGTCTTTGAGGGACCTAAAGGGAGTGGGTCTGTGGTGGGCCAGTAGGATACAGGTGACTTAATATTTGAAGCAGGGAGCGGAGCCGGTACCCTATCTGTTATCTCGGACACTGCCTCCCATCCTGTTCCTCATGTGGCGCTGAAAGATTCCTGCACATCCAGTGATGTCTCATGCTCCTGTGTGGCTGCTGGGTCCAGACTAAACCAATAGAAGGGGGGGGGGGAAGAGGGCGTGACGGCTGACATGGGAAGCTGGCGTGGTAGTGTGACGACTCAGGAGATTCCTTCCTCTCCTTGTCCCTCTCTCCCATCTCCTGTTACCCTTTCTACTCCTTCCCACTCCTCTCCTTCATCTTCTACCTCTCTCCCCTTGCCGCAGAGCGTTCCCCGCAGGTCTCGCATACTCACGTGCTCCCATAGCCCCTGCTTTGATCCTCCCCGCTCCCTCTCCCCCGCGGTAGCTCCTTTACCTTCCCCTGTGGTTCCATCTGTCCCGTTGCCTCCTCCATGCGTGGTGCCCGCGGCGCGGCTTTCCACGCGCCTGGTGATGCGTCTGGTGCATGCACCCCCTCAGCCCACGGAGGACGCGCGTACATGCTCCTCTCTGCCTTTGCTGGCCACCGCGCGGGCACAGGCCTCGCGCGCGTTCCCCTCCTCTTGACTTTGTCCCCCTCCTGCGGTCTTCCCCTGCTCCATGCGGGCCGCTCCTGTGTTGCAACCTGTGCGCGCACATCCCCAGCTTACAGGGGGTGCGCGCACAGACTCTTCTTATCAGGTTCCCCCTGTCTCCGCCTCCCAAGCTGTACAGGCCATTCCCCTGACTGCCCATTTTGTCTCCTCTTCTCTCCCTGACCTATCTCTAGCTTCTCACTCGGAAGCATGTGTGAAGAGCTCCCAGGCATTTGGTAAGGAATCAGCTTTATTCTTTCTTTATTTGTTATATTTTGCTTTGGATCTGTGGGGGAGTATACTATGAGTATACTGTGAGTTTTGTGGAGGGTTTTTGGGTGTATTTCAGGTTTAAAAACCGTTTTTGGTTTTCACCCAGAGGCTGCAGTGTTTTAACCCAGCATAAGCTGCAGTTTGGCTGGCTGGAAACTGCAGTCTCAAACCCTCTCTCCTCCCCTACCCCTGGCTGTTTATTTTACTTCTAGTTTCACTTTAATTTAAGCCTGATTTCCTTTTGTCATTTGCTTTTTTGGCAGCTCTGTGTCTTACTTTAAGACCTTCAATATTGTGGTGTGGTTTCTTGTAAGAGAGAGAGTTAATAATAAGGGAAGAAAAGGGAAGATTACAGCATGTTTTTAAAAGCTGTTTTTTTCATTCCCTCCCTTTGCAGAGAGTTAATTGGTTCTTAAAGGGACAGTTCCTCTCTGCACCTCTCTCCTTAAGCACTACTTCCTCCCCTTACTTAGAGGCTTATATTATCATACCTGGGGGGAATAGGACTAGTGCAGCAATGGGGGCCACACCTGGACATCGGACCCCAAAAACTGTGGCCCCTAGGAGCAACATTCATAGTTACATCCCTAGGCCTGGTACATCCAGTACCCTGGCCACACCTCCCCCGGCTCCTGTTGTCAGTTTAACCCCTGCAGTCCCAGTTCCAACATGGGCGCAGGTGGCAGCTGCAGGCGTTGACCCCAGCAACAACAATGCTCGGGCCACGCCCTGTGTGAGCAGGAAGCTTGGGGTGAGATGCCCAATGTCACCTGGCCTTAGCATGGAAATTTATGTAAGGGCTGTGGCGGACGTTGTGGGTCCCTCTGCTGTGGTGGCGGCCAGCAAGATGTATGGGAGGGGCATTTTCTTCCTCCGTACGCTGGCTGCCACCCACACCCTGGTGCAGAAAGGCATCAATGTAGGGGGGACCTACATCCCTATAGAACCCATGGAGGGGTTAGGCACAAAGGTCATCCTTTCAAATGTGCCCCCCTTCATCCCAGACAGCCTCTTGCGGCCGCACCTGCAAACCCTGGGAGACATTAAGTCTCCTATAACAAAATTATCTTTGGGCTGCAGGGATAGGGCACTGAGGCATGTGCTTTCATGTAGGCGGCAGGTACAGCTGCTGCTGCCGGGGAGAACAGCATCTGTGGAGGGGTCCTTTAGGGTGCCCTACGAGGGCATTCAATACACCGTGTTCTATGGCACGGAGGGGGTTAGGTGTTATTTGTGCAAGGAGCTGGGGCACACTCGTAGGAGTTGCCCCAAAGGGAATAGAAATCCCACTTCAGCTCCTGTACCCGCCCCTCCCTCTGCCAAGACACCCGGTGCCGCTGTGCCCACCACAGCGAGGCCCTCGAAGGCCCAGGTCCCTCCAGGGACCGCAAGAGATGTCGCTGTCCCATCCCGAACAGTGACGTCTGTACCTCTCCCCAAAGAACAGAGGGAGAAGGAAAAACCCTCGAGGGCCCAGGTCCCCTCTGGGACCGCAGGAGATGTCACTGTCCCATCTCGAACAGTGACATTTGTGCCCACCAAAGAGGGGTCCTCGGGGGCCCAGGTCCCCCCTGGGACCGCAGGAGATGTCGCTGACGCATCTCGAGCAGTGACATCTGCACCTCTCCCCGGGGAGCGGAGAGAGGGTGAGGGGGTCGCCCTGGAGCAGCCACCCTCTGTTGTCACTGTCCCCCCCGGGAGGAGACACCCTGTACCGCTGCACCCACCACGGCGGAGCCCTCAGGGGCCCAGGTCCCCCCTGGGACCACAGGAGATGTCGCTGCCCCATCTCGGGCGGTGACGTCTGCACTTCTCCCCAGGAAAAAGAGGGAGAAGAAAAGAGTTACCCTGAAGAAGTCACCCTCTGTTGTCGCTGTCTTCCCCCAGGAGCACCCTACCCCCAATGTAAGCACCGTACAGGGTGCGGGGAAGCGGTGGGAGGTTCCCTCTGAAGAGGTAGCGGTACCCTTTTTTGGGGAATCAACCCCCAGGAAGAGGAAAGCAAAAACTAAGAACAAGAGGGTGATTGAGGAGGGTGAACCGTATTACGTTCACCCTCAGAAGTCTCCGAAGTGGAATGCAACATCAATTCCGCACAGGGTGGCCCTGTCCGGCCCACAGGTTAGGATTAGCCAGTGTAAGCCGGACCCCATAAATATGCAGTCCCCCCCCTCGAAGATCTGGAGGGAATGCAGGAGGAGGTACCCGGCGTCCCTGGGGTGGAAGATCAAAATGCTCAACAACATGAGGCTTTGCTCCTAGAAATGGACGTTGGGGAGCCTTCCAACACCCCTCCCAGTTGGAGAACATCCCCCGGGGTTTCGGTGAATCTGCCGCGCCGGACGCAGTTGTCTTCGGGGACTCGGAGGTCGGCCAGGATCCCCCTCCGGCTGTGCCGCCTTCGGGTGGCATACCTGAGGCTGAGCCCCGGTTTGTGTCACCGGAAGAAGGGGATGGGCTAGGGCTGACCCCCGTGGTTGGGGGTTTGGAGGATGGAGTGGGGGAGGCGGGTGTGGGTGAGGGTGTTTTAGCGAGCACTTCATTTTGCATCTGGGAGATGCCAGATGTGAGCTCTCCTGGTGAGGAGTTTTGGTCGGGCACTTTGTTGGAGGCGACTGCTGGGCTGGACCCTCCCTATGAGGTACTTGCTGAAAAGTGCCTTCCCGCGATTAATGCGAACGCCCGTGGCATCCCGTTTGTTCGCATGGTGGTAGAGTAGACCAGGAGGGCACTGTGTGCCTCATTGGCCCCCGAGGACACTAGGGAGACCGCTACCTCCGCCATACCGCCACCAGCTACCCTTGAACATCCCACCCTGGGGTTGGATGTGGAGGATATAGTGGACCCCCTTGTGGAAACACCGAGGAGGGGACCCACTTTAAGGCTGAGAAAGGCCCCCGCAGGGAAGGGCGGGGGTCTTCAGTTTTTCAGTCAAGAGGAGCTCGGGGAGTTGGGGCTCAGTGAGGAGTCCTCTTGCACCGCGGAGGCGGTGGACTCTTTGACCCCCATTATCCCTGCCCAGGAGCTAGATGGTTTCCTGGAGGATACCCTCTGCAAACACGGAACCCCGAAAGTGCAGTTGGCCCTTGGAAGGTGGAAGGATGCCTCGGTCGTTCTCCACTTTCTCTTAGTATACATCAGGGCTAACCACAAGGCCAAAATCTCTGGGCCTATCCATCTTCGTGTCCTGAAATTTCAGAAATTGATGCGAGACCACATAAAGGCTTCTCGGGGTGTAGCTCCCTGAGCGCCTGTGGAAAGCAAAACTCCTGATTACCAATGGCTTTGAGCATCGGTACACTTAACGTGAATGGCTGTAAGGACAGGTTTCGCAGGTTCCAGGTAAACTCCTTTTAACAGAAGGGAAAGTATTCTGTGAATTTCCTGCAGGAAACCCATACCACTCCAGAGGCTGAAGCCAGCTGGCATCTGGAGTGGCGAGGCAAGGTCTTCTTCAGCCACCTCACTTCGTCATCTAGTGGGGTGGTGACCCTGTTCTCTGAGTCCTTTCAACCAGAGCTACTGCTTGCCAAAACTGTTGTTCCAGGTCGCCTGTTGCATCTGAGAAGGCATTTCTTCGTCAGAATGTCTGAATACCTGGAGACAGTCGACGCCCACGAACACGTGGTGCTCGGAGGTGATTTCAACTGCACCCTCGAGGCTCTGAAAGACCGTAATGGCCCGGAGCCAAACCCGTGTTCTGCGTCGGCTTTGCGGGAGGTCATCACCCGCTATTCCTTGGTAGACGTCTGGCGAGAACAACATCCCGAGGCATCCTTTGAGTTCACCCATGTTAGGGTGTTTAGGGGTGAACGGATGTCCTGGTCCCGGATCGACAGGCTGTATATATCCAGCCACAGCCTGTCGTGAGCCCAGTCCAGTACCATTAGGCTGGCGCCATTTTCGGACCACAATTGTGCGTCCATGACGGTGGCGCTACTACCAGCAGGGCCCTCGGCCGCCTATTGGCACTTCAACAATACGTTGTTGGAAGACAAGGGGTTTGCAACGTCGGTCCGAGACTTTTGGATGGCCTGGAGAGGTTGCAGATCAGACTTTGCCACGTTAGAGCAGTGGTGGGACGTGGGCAAGGTTCATCTGCGCCTCGTTTGTCAGGAGTACACCAAAGGTGCCAGCAGGTGGCGCGATGCTGAGATCGAGACCCATAGGGAAGAGGTGCTCGATCTCGAGAAGCGGCTGTCTGTGGCAGGAGACCAATACCTGCAGTGTGCGTACGTGGAGAGGAAGTGCACTCTCCGGGACTTGGAAGATCGGAGAGCTCGGGGGGCGTATGTGCGATCCCGCATCCACTTCCTTTGGGAGATGGGTCGCGGGTCGCGCCTCTTCTATGCGCTGGAGAAAAAGAGGGGAAACCGTAAACATATCACCTGCTTGCTTGCAGAAGACGGTACCCCTCTAACTGACCCGGAGAGCATCCGGGACAGAACTCGGAGATTCTACGTAGACCTTTTCTCTCCGGAGTCCATCAAGCCAGACGCATGCAGGGTCTTATGGGAGGAGCTTCCCACGGTCGGCGAGGGTGGAAGGGAGAGGCTTGAGTTACCTTTAACTCTGGCCGAGCTCTCTGAAGCCCTCAGTCTCATGTCCCGCGGAAAAACGCCGGGTGCTAGACGGGCTGACTGTGGAGTTCTTCCAGTTTTTCTGGGAGATGCTGGGACCTGATTTCACTGAGGTCCTGGCCGAAGCCCTGGAGACCGGTAAGATGCCCCTTTCGTGTCGGCGGGCAATATTATCTTTGCTGCCGAAGAAGGGGGATCTCCGCCAGATCTATAACTGGCATCCGGTCTCACTGCTAAGCACGGACTATAAGATCGTAGCCAAAGCGCTCTCGCTGAGGCTCAAGTCAGAGCTGGCAGAGGTGATTCACCCCGACTAGTCCTATACTGTCCCGGGCCGGAGTATTCATGACTACATTTTTCTGATCCGGGATCTGCTACTTCACGCGCAGAGGACTGGTCTGTCACTCGCCCTCCTGTCCCTAGATCAGTAGAAGGCGTTTGACAGGGTGGATCACCGTTACCTCATGCAGACCCTGCGGGAGTTTGGCTTCGGCCCACAATTTGTGGGCTTTCTCCAGATGCTGTACGCCTCTGCAAAGTGTCTGGTGAAGATCAATTGGTCCCTGACGGCACCTTTTGTGTTTGGTCGGGGAGTACGTCAAGGGTGCCCCCTGTCTGGGCAACTGTACGCCATTGAGCCCTTCCTCTGCCTACTGAGGAGGAGGCTCACCGGGCTGGTGCTGCAGGAGCCCGACATGCGGGTAGTCCTGTCGGCTTATGCCGATGACGTGCTCCTCGTGGCCCAGGACCTAGATGATCTAGAGCGGGCACAAGCGTGCCAAGAGGTCTACACCGCGGCCTCTTCTGCTCGGATCAACTGGTCCAAGTGCTCCGGCATTTTGGTGGGTCCCTTACAGATGGACTCTTTGCCCCCCACGTTTCGTAATGTCTCGTGGGGGAGCGATACTCTCAAATATCTGGGAGTCTACCTGTCTGCTGTGGAGAACCCGGCCCCAGAAAACTTCAGTGATCTTGAGGAACGAGTCATTGCTCATTTGGGGTCTTGGGTGTATCTGTCGAGAATGCTTTCCCTCAGGGGAAGAACCCTGGTGATCAACCAGCTGGTGGCCAGTCAGCTATGGCACCGGCTGATAGCCATGGGTCCGACCCCCGAATTTATCAACAAGATCCAGAGGAGATTGATGGATTTTCTCTGAATGGGGAAGCATTGGATCTCTGCGGGAGTTGCGTGCCTTCCTTTGGAGGAGGGTGGACAGGGAGTGGTGTGTGTCCGCTCCCAGTTACACACTTTCCGCCTCCAATACCTGCAGAGATACCTATTCGCAGATCCATCTCCGCAGTGGTGCCAGCTGGCAACCAGTTTCTTTCGCCAGCTGCGCAATATGAGGTATGATCGGCAACTGTTTATCATCAGGCCCGAGGGTTTAGGTAGAGACCTCTCGGAGCTGCTGGCATACTACCGGGACTTACTTAAGGCCTGGAAACTGGTCTCCGCGACCAGGAAGGAACAGGCGGTGGGGGTTGATTTCCTCGCCGAGCCCCTGCTGTATAATCCGGCAGTGGGGGCTCGGATGTTGGATTCACCCTCTATTTGCCGCCGGCTAATCCTGGCACAGGTGACCAGAGTCGGGGATCTCCTGGGCTTTGAGCAGCGAGACTGGGTTAGGGCAGAGGTGCTCGCGCCCCGTATGGGTCTGCGTACTGCCCGCGTCCCTCATCGTTTGATCCGGGAGATTAAAGATGCCATCCACCCCGACTCACGCACCTTCATTGAGGGGGTATTGCAGACCGGAGAGCCTTGTCAACCTATCAACTTCAGCTCTCCGGATCTTTGCGTGGAACCAAAGCCACGGCAACTCCCTCGGGCTCCTCTCTCCCCCTACCTCAGCAGGTTGGGGGATATGTCCCCGGCATGTTTCCGCGGCATGCCGAGGAAAGTGCTGTATTCTCTAGTGCTCCATATAGTGCACTACCTCGCCCTTGTCACCCGCCCCGATACTATCTGGAGGCGGGTATTTCCTGCGAACGAGGGCGAGAGACCCCGGTGGAAGGAACTCTATTCAGGTTTGGTTCCCTGTCCCGCCAGGGATTTGAGTTGGAGGGTCCTCCACGGTGCACTGAGCACAGGAGAGTACTTGGCACACTTCACGGACTCCCCCGCCACCTGTCCCTTTTGTGGCAAGTGGGAGTCCGTATATCACATTTATTTGAGTTGCGCCAGACTGCAGCCCCTCTTTTCCTTCTTGAAGAGCCTTCTCCTGCAGTTCTGGCTACACTTCTCCCCTCATCTTTTTATTTTTGGGTGCCCAGTGTCCCGGAACGATAAGCCTAGGGATCTCCTGGTCAACCTGCTCCTGGCATTGGCTAAGGTAGCCATTTGTGAAACCAGGAAGCAGGTTTTGGAGGGGGGGTCCCAACAAACATCGTGGCCATGTTCCGGGCGCTGGTGCACTCCCGTATTCGGGCAGAGTACTCGTACGGCGAGTCTACTGGGACGGTTTCAGAGTTTGCCTCACAGTGGGCGTTAGGCGGGGTGCTCTGCTCGGTATCCCCCATCAAGGGTTCTTTAGAGTTAACCCTTCTGCTTTAAGTGCACTTCAACAGTGCACTTGTTGGTCTTTTTTTGAATATTTGTTTGACTGGTTTTTCTTTGTTCTACTTGGCAACAAGTGGAATTGCTGTTCAACTGAATTGTCCGGCTTCGCCGGCCAATCAGTTTTAAACCAGATCAAAATAGACCCACTTCTCTCTCTACTCCTCCGCTCTCTGTCATTGGTGCACCTTCCTTTATAATCCCTGTCTGTCCACCTCTTCCTCGCTCTGCATAGTTCCTGTTTCCCTGTGTGTACCTGACCTATGCTGTGCTCCCTCTGTGCTCCTGTGATTACCTGCTCCTGTGTTACTTTGGATTTCCATGGCTTTGACCCCTGCTTACCCTGGACTACTCTGCTCTCTAGTATCCCTTTGAACCCTGCTACGCATACGACTCCGCTGACCTCTGGCTTCCTAGGACCTGGCTTGCCCTCTGACGACTCTACCCTCTGGACTCCTGAACATTGGCAAACGGACACGACTATTCTCACGGACATTCACTAAGCGTTGCAAGTATACACTAACAACTCTTCCAACAGGCCCAGCAACGCTATACCACACTCCGGGCTTGCTCCCACTGCTGTGGGTGTGTGGTATCATACAATTCCCACCTCAGTACTGGGGTTTAGCTTGGTCTGCGGGCATACAGGCGTGACAGGTAGGTCTTGGGGAGCACCAAGTAGGAAGGGGATCCAACCAGCTGACTGCAAAGATAGGACCTACCTCCTGTGGTCCACTAGGCCCTAAATGATTGTCCTAGCTTAAACCTCTGTCGACGGCCCTGCCTCGTGCCAAACTGTCGACGGCCATGCCTCGTGCCAAACTGTACTCCCTGGGCCTCATGAATGACGCAGCCCTATTGGCTGTGCCACTGTGCCATGTCCCATGATCGGGACGCCCCAAAGGATCCTGGGAGGTGTAGTTCCCCTGCTGAATACTTCCTAAGATGGCCGCCGCTCTGAGAAGCTTCTGCACATGCGCGAGCTTCCTAATGGCCGCTTGGACTCTTCTGCGCATGACCGGGTTGCCTTTGCGCATGCACTGCAATTCAAGATGGCGGCGCCCTGTCTCATTGTCCGCCCCGGGACAGCAGTGACCCGGTCATCCCATCAATCGGCTGCAGCCCTCTGCAATGCTCTTGACTCTTGCGCACCTCTGCAGCACTCTCTGGACCTGAACGCCAGCGCAACCAGCCACCACACAGTACAAGGTGACCAAGTGGGTGACCCGGCTACATCCTCCCCTGGTGATAAACCCAACAGCCCCGCTTGGGAGCAACATACACACTCATAATAGTTCACTTTCACTATTTGCTACACCATTATTTGTATTTCTTTATTTCACATATTTACCACGTGATCAACAAGCGCTCCCCTTACTTGAAAGACGACGTACTACTTTGGGACCAGAGGACGGTCCATCAAAAGGGTTCAGAGCCACTATATTTTCATTTCACATATTTTATATATATTTCTTTCTTTCACATTTATTTGGTGAATGTTATATACACTAGTGAATTTTAGGTATTTGCATTTTTCATTGTACGTTGGTACACTATATATATATTTGGGTAATAACATTTGTTTTACAGTATTTTGGTTGCACTTTGCAGTTTATAAACCTATTAGTTATAGAAGCGCCCGGTTACACCCCTCTTTTTTCATTATATGGAAATGAAAGGAAGGCAAAGATAGTGCAAAAAAGTTTGTATTTCACAAGCCGAAATCAAGTAATGCAATTACTATTAACTAGCGGTTAGCCGCTAAGGTAATGAAGTTGCCTGTAAAGGCATTTTTATTGCATGGGATTCATGCTGGGGGTCTCCGGTGCTGATATTAAAGGGTATCAGCTCCGGAGACTCCTGGCATCAATCCAATGCAGAAAAAATGCATTTTTTGTATTAAGTCCCGTCTCGCCGCTTCTCAGCAGGTTCTCACCACATTCACGGCAACTTTTCCAGGCGTGATGATTTGGGAGAAACTCGCCATTCTAGAGCCACGATAGGCCTCGATAAGCTAATCACGGCTTCTAGAATTGCACGAGTTTCAGAACCTGCCGATAAGTGGTTTATCGCCGCTCACTCTGTGATTTTTTTTTGAAGGCTCAAAATTTTGGCGATTCAGTCTTTTAACACCCACTTATCGACGCTTACAGAATCATAGTAGGCATTTTGGCTGATAAGGGGCTTATGAACGCTTAGAGCATAGCCCGAAATGTTTTTAGAACCGAAACAGAACCAAAAGTGACAATGCCCACCCTCAGTGCAAGCAGACCTAACGAGAATGAAATCCCAAATCTTGTGTCAGTCAGTTTACCATAACCCCTCACACAGTCGTATACTACAATTTATATGAAAGAAGAAAACAGAGTACTGGACTACTTAGTTCCTAGTAGCAGAGTGGTTCCACTCACCTTTGGGGAAAACTGAAGCAGCTCCTAGGACTCCTATGCGGAGGTGCGGTGGCCATTTTGGTATAGCCGTAGGACTGAAAACAGGAATGGGATGTCCTCGGCGGTTCAGGATATCCTCTGTGGACTGGAGCCAGCAGCGTGGCAGAGAGATTGGAGCCAGCGGAAGCAGAGGTAGTGTCCAGGGAGCCAGTTAGGTTTCCTGGACTAGGCCAGAACCATTCCCCTAGGCCCCAGACAGCCCCATTTACCTCAGCGGAGTTTGTAGGTTTGGCCAAATATGTAGGGATTACCCGGTAGGCTGATCGCCAGCGGAGCAGGAGCAAAGTGCGGGTAGGATTAACCAGACTTTTGGAGGACCCACCTCAGGGCTGCCGGAAATGAGGAGCGAAGGGACATTGTCGAAGACCCCACTGCGTGGGATTCTACACTGGCTCTTCTTCTTCTGGAAAGCATCTCCTGGTTATCTGCATGTAACCAGGAAAGTTAGAAAGTGCACCATCACCACACAAGGGAGGGACTACTTACACCTCACAAATACATTGGGGAGGGGTTGTTTTGGAGGACATCTAGTTCTGGGTGCCCCAGGCATCCTAAGTACTATTGGGGATAGTTGCTCTGGGGTTCTCATTCCTGTTTATGTGTTATGGCTATCATTATTACTGTGCAAGTTGTCGGACCACGGTAAAGAGTTCGTTGCATACACTGTTGTGATTGTGGTTATTTGTGATATACAATATATGTATATGTTCCCGTGAGGAGCCATCCCGCCTACCCTGGGTTCCTCACGGGTGGCTGCGCTGCACCAGACACACCCCAAGCTCCATATCAGCGGAGGCTCAGGCCTCCTGCGTGCCTACAGGTAGCACCAGAACATTAATTGCCTGCTATTTCCCTTAGGGGTAGGGCAGGGGTGTTACACCAACTATACAAAATATTCTATTGGAAAAGGTATCTAACTGGTTTTATTCTTTGTCCCTGGTGCTGTTCAGCTTTGTCTTTAAGGATCAGCACTGCATGTATCGTGGTTTTGTGTCTCATAATTGTAGCACACAGTACCCCACCCTCTAGGAGATACGTGTTGCGGCTACCAGCTGTTGTGGTGCGTCATACCTGTGTAGCCCTTCCCCCCCCCCCTTCTCTGGGAGATTCTACCTGCTGCTACATGGTTGGTGTATGTATGGTGCTGAGCATACCTGTGAGGTCAGGAGAAACTGAGTTGCCGCAATGATATGGGGCAACAGGACAGGTTTAGGGTCTCTTACTTGAGCTTCCTTTCGTGGTACAGCGCCTCCAGCTGTGATGGGATCCTAGGATGTAGTATATCAGCTCCCACCACTGCATTCATTACCCCTCCTGCCCAGGAACTGACACCCAGGCAGAGGTATGGTGAACATACAGCTTTATTATTCATCCTGCAGCAGCTCCTCCTTACAGCATAGCATACTATCCACGGTTCCAGGAACTGTGGATGGTGCTCGCCCAGTATCATGGGCTCATTCTTGGTGGTCTCTAGGCCAGCCAGCCTAGTGTGAGCATGCTTTCCCCGCAATGGGGAAGACTGATAGCTCTTTCCTCACTCCTTGAGGAGCAGAGGAAAAGACTCTCTAACTTTAATCTACTCCCGTAGAAAACTCTGGAAGGGGCGGGCTAATGGACTATACCACCTCAAAGGGGCTGTACACAGGCCACGAGTCACCACCAACCTTCTTTCACTTTCAAGGGAAGCAGAAGGGGGGTCACTGGCCCATAGATTAACCTGCTACTGCCTGGAATTTAACAGGACACATAGCAAATACACTATGTGGGGAAAGACAGGTACTATGGAACATACCATGTTACACCTGTGAGGGTCAGGAGAGCTGAGATGTCTGTGTTGGTATGGAGACCAGGACAGGCTTTTGGTAGTTCTTCATGGTGTCAACGCCTCCAGTTGTAGTGGCTCCAGAGTCTTCTGGAGACAGTCTCCACTAAAACACACTCCATTCATTCTCCCTGCCCAAAGACTGATATTCAGGGGAAAGTATGTAAAAGGGATGGTTTATTGCAGTCACTGCAGTTCTTTCCCATACAGCATATGCAAGGGCTCAGAGGATCCAGGCCTCTGGATGGTGCTTGCTCATGAGTCTGGAGCATCAGATCTTACAGACCCAGTCAGCCATGAGGGCTACATGGCCTTTCTCACTCCCAGCCGGGAGGAGAAGCTCCAACTCCCTCTCCTGAGGAAGGAGGAGAACAGACTCCCTAAATTTGGCCTCCCTGAGGAACCAGAAGAGGAGGGTTCAAGGTCTGTACCTATACCTAAAATAGAAAGTTGCGAGGCGGTTCACTGCTGCCGCCGGGGTATGAATGTAGACACGCAATGAATAATAAAAAAGTATTTATTAGTGCATAATACACAAAGATGCGCTGCAGAGCCAAACTCTGACGCGTTTCGTTCCTAGCAGGAACTTTGTCAAAGAGAGGCTACCTGATAGGCTATACACAGGCCATGAGTCACCACCACAATTCTGTCACTCAGAGACGAGCATGAGGGGGGGGGGTCAATAGCTCACAGGATGGCCTTTCACAGCCTAGACTGCTTAGGGCTTATGTGACAGGGGGAAGAGACAGGCAGAGTAGACTAACCATGTTACATAAAGAAGAAAGCATAATTTCACCAGACTTTAAAGAGAAATGATGAACACAGACCGACTACAAAACTGCAAGGTTTCACCTGAATCAAAACCCCAACCAAATATTATAATACACTCTGAGAAGACATTAATCTAAGTCTCCTGGCTGCAAAACTGCACCAATTTATCAATGCAACTGTACACATGTTTCACAATAGGATATTTTCTTGAACTTCAGCAGATTATACAGTGAAAGCGTAGAAATAATTTCAATGAGTCAAGGGTTCAAAGTAACAAGTGAGTTTATCAGCACCATGGTACAAGTGAGAGAGAATTCAAATTTGAACTCATGCCTCTGAAGAAATATTGCTTAGTATCACATTTGTATACATTTCAAAAATGAGTAATACACCCCTTAAGGGGGCTGGCTTAGAGATAAATAATAATATGATGACTTATACAAAAATACATATTGATTGATACATAAATATGCTTTACATTGATATATTCTTATCCTATATATTACCATAATGTGGGCCGCCCTTAACCTGCTGACTTTAAGGTTTAGCCCTGTGTGTTACTGTATCTGTCAGATAACAGAACCTAAGGTCAGCAGAATTATCTAAGGCAGGAAAAACCTCTTACGAATGCATTTTCAATTTCATGACTCCTAGGAATTACACAAGGGCGAGTTACATCTAGAAGCGATACACTGCCGAATGAAATATTCACAGATCATACACAAATATACGTACATTCAAACACTCAAAATGGCTACTGCGCCAAAATGGAGGTGATGATAGTTTGTCTTCATATAGCCTGAGCCACACACATTATCTCAATTTTCACAGTCCTCTTTTTTTATTCTTAAAACATAGTCTTTTAAGGATAACTTTAGATAAAACTCCAGAAACGTCGTGTTGGCCTGGAGGGTCCAAATTTGCATGACTTTGATAGTTCTGAAACTCACAGAGCTGCTGGCTATCATATCAGCCAGGTTGGTCTTTCTGCCATCATCTTCATCTGTATTCCATTGAGGAGGACTGACTTTTCCTTCTGAGATTAAATCTTCTGTGTAGTCGTCTGTGATCAGTAGCATGGCCTGGGTAGAGGGTGTTACACACCTTTGCAGTATAGATTTACTGCACATGACACAGACATACAAAACAATCAGAACTGCAAGCACACAGACAAATTCATTCATCAGTTTCGCTTGTAGGAAACCAACCAACTTGGTAATTCCTAACAAATCCCACCTCTTATCTCTGCCTTTCCTTAATCTCTCCTGTATCTCAGTGATCTTCTCTAGCTCATGCTCAATCTTACCACTTTGATCTCTAATAAAAACACAACATTGCTCTTTAACTAGGGCCCATACGCTAAAATATAGTCCAGAGCCATTCTATTCTGTAGGGCCATTAATCTAATCTGTACCTGTTCTCGATTAAGTAAGTTAATGGATACAATTAAGGCCATATCCTCCCTATACATTTTTAGTTCTAGGCTGTAAATACATTTTTACACACACTTCATTAGTTGGTGGAGGCACCTGACCCATAAATTGATTTTTTGTTCCCAGTGTAAAATCCACCTACAGGAACCTCATTTACCAGTGGAATTCGGTTTAGAAGTTTAGAAAAGTTCCCTGTAAACGAATTCAAATTAACATTTCACTTTTTTAAATTCGGCATTAGTGTAAGGTATCACTACTCAAGGGGTTAAATGTAATTCTCTCCTACGTCATTGGGGGCCACTAGAGTATGGCAGGGATTCATTGTATATATTCCCTTGTGACCCATTAACCTGTGTAGCATTAATCGAGATTGTATGATTGTCTGCAAAATGATGTGACCACAAAAAAATAAACATTACAAATATTTCAAAATTGATTATCCCTTATCATCTGGATGGCGTAGGCTGATCTTGCCTAGCGAGGCATACATCTTAAAAACACACTCTAAAGCATAAAAAATAATATCGAGTCCTGAAAAAACAAATTGTTCGTTTAAGACCGGGCCTTGACAATACTGAGTCCAGAAAAAACAAATTGTTCGTTTAAGACCGGCCTTGCCTGAAGTCTTAATTCCTCGGTGGTTAAATGTTCTAGGATTATTGTGCCTAGATACACTAACTGTTGGTCAAAAACGCTGGCTTGATGATTCTTTGTCTTTGTTAACTGTTTACAGTGGTGCCGGCACTTTTTTTCTTGCGATGATGCTGCTTTGTATTCTCCTTGGTAGACTGTATAAGCTGCACCTAAGTTTGGAGAGACTTAAACATTTCATTAATAAAAGCACAAGGAGAGCGCTTTTAACCACTATAATTTAGTATCAGCACAAATTTTTTTGTTTTTCACCACTGTCTTGGCATCTGCATATAAAATAAACACAAAAACACTTTGCTCACCAACTACAAAAGAAAGAAATCAACGGTGCATAGGGAAGTATCGTAAGAGAACACTGATAAGTGACAAGAGGTTGTCACTAAAAGTCCCTAAAGCTTGCACTCATTGTAAACAGTAAAATATACATCAAGTACCAGTTAAATAACTAATACCAATAATATCAAATTACAGTCCAAATGGGAAATATCCACATAAACTTAACTATAACACAACTGAAACGTAAACAACTTTTTTACAAGCTAAAAACTGACAAAATGCATAAAATGACAACTAATAAACCATAAATAAGGGAGTCCTCATGTGAACGAAACGGACAGTATACGGTAAACAAAAATGCTAGTATGAACACAAGTGTAAAGCCCTATAAGAACATGAGGGGCCAGTGTCCATAATATACTAACAATGCTAATTAGCTTCACCACAAAACACTGCAGAGTAGCAGCTTATCACATTAATACTTAGTTCCCAAACAGGCTCAAAATAAAGCTATCCAATAGTTATGCTGGAAAATGTAAAGAGGAGGGGTATATCCCTCTCTACATGAATATTCATGAAGTAACATGTTGCTATGTGTAGCAATGAGTAGACAGCACCAAAACACAACACAGTATGAATGGAGTCATATCGGCAAGGCCGGTTGCCGGGGACGCGATCGGGCCGTTGCTAAGGCCGCGATCGCGTCTCTAAGGTCCCGGCGGATGGAGAGGCAGGACACCGCCATTGCAATGCGGGCTGCGCATGCTCAGGGACCCGATAGCGCGGAAGGCCCCCAGATAGCTCACGCGAAAGCAGGGAAAGTCCAGGGGAGGTTAGGGCAGCCCGAGATAGATCGCGCAGGCGCAGATGAGCCTAGGAAAAGCCCGCAAACCCCTAGCCATTCAGGGAAGGGTCTGAGCTGGGACTACAGATCCCATGAGCCTCTGTATGCCCCATGTGACACCAGGGAGCCAATAGGGCTTAGGAAGTCTGCAGAGGCAAGTGGATAAATTTGGCGGGCTTGCAGCACGTTAGGCAGTGAGAGACCGGAGCAGCCCAGGGAAGGAGGTAGGATACGGGAGTCAGGGGCTCCCTGTATTAGGCCAGCACCCCCAGGGCCCGAGGTAGTTAAGTATCCCCATTATAGGAGTGTTGCCAGGGACTGCCCTAGGTTAAGGGACCCTGTCACTCAGGATATCCAGGTGGAGCAGGGGAGTAGTGAGGGAAGGAAGGGTGCGGGGAGCGCGTGCAGTTCCTGCGGCCCTCTAGGTACCCACACCCCCGGTAGGCCCCAAGCCCCTGTTAGGGTAGTGGGTAATTGTTAAGGGACGGCCCGAGATAGGGAGGCTGCCCTTAGGCGTGAGAGGGTGCAGGCTTGTCAGTGTCACGGCTGGTAGTGCTGTGAACACTGACAAGTAGGCACAGTGTGTGCAGTGTGTTATTGCCTGCAGGTTCCGTGCGCAGTGTGCTGTTGCTGCAGGTGCTGCTAGTTGTTAGTACAGTTAGGGACTTGGGTAGTTAGGGGAGTGGGACAGGTCATTACCCCTGCAGGCCCATAGGAGTTCCCCAAGCCATTAAAGGTTGCGGTACTACCAGGACAGGCCCTAGGTTAGGGTTCCTGTCACGTTAGTGCCCCTTAGATAGATAGGGACACAGCGGTGGTTGCTGTTCCCGTGAAGCGGTTGGACCCACGTTGGGGTCCACAGAGACTGTTCCAGAGTGGGACCGCCCTAGCGGTCCGCACGTGCAGGAGTTCGGTTGAAGGAGTCATCGCCGACTGAGCCTTTGCGAAGACTGCTGACCCGAGCATCGGAGTGCTCGGCAGGTATCTAATATATAAGTGCACCACAGGGCCCATAGCGTAATTAGTAACTGCGCAGTCACCCACGATCTCTGTAAGAGTACGGGACATTGGGTGGGGTTCTTTGGGACACTGGGTGGGATTCACCTGGTGTTGGGAAGCGTCCTGCGAGACGTCACGGTTGGTGTCTCCTCGTGAGAGGGACACAGGTTATTATGCATGTGTTATGTCTCTATGTACGTTAGTAAAGTATTAGTTATTATCTAGATGGTGTATGTGTGTTGTTGTGTTTCTTGCCCAGGGGAATCTTACGTCATGGGGATCCTGGGTAAGTGGAGGCGCTGCGCTGTGTAAATGTGTGAGTATTACCCCAGGCTCCCAGCTAGCAGAGGCTCAGATCTCCTGGAGCCGCAGGTTGCGAACAGTACCAGTAGTTCCTTTGGAAAGGCGTCAGAAAAAGGGCTACAGTTGCAATGAACAAAATAGGCAGAGTCCGCATATAGACAGGTGTGTTATGGAAAATCATATAAATTATCCTCTCTTTTGTTCATATGCAAATCCTATGCCATGTGAACAATATACGACATAAAGGATGATGGTATTTAAAACATCAGCAGCTTGAGATTTAAATATATATATATATCATGAATTTGACAATAGCTACTGTTTAAAAAATAAAATCTGGATTGCCTTCAGTTGCATTCTTTAAAATGAGAGGCTATAGATGAGGGTTCAAATTGAGACACCTTTTGGAGGGAAAGGAGAGGTAATGGTTAAAAGTTATAAAAAATATATCACATATGCAGTTAACTTTATAGGAAAAATTATTTCATATCTGACTTTATACTTACTTGTTTATATCGTACACTTTGTGAAGTACTGAGTATACTTTTGACACTATTCAAATATGGAAATACATATTAAATATTATTGTATTGTTAATGAAACAATTATAACAAATAGAATTAAAAACATAGAACAAATAGAATTGAAATGTGTTTACTGGTTTCTGCTTAGAGGTAATTTGGTTACTGCCTGTGGGGATTATAACCCCTTCTTGTAATAATTCCTACACTACCGACACGCTTTATTGCGCATCGGCCAGATCCGCAAGCCGGGAGATTTCCCGGCTTGCTAGTGGCCGCCCCTCGGCGTGCCGCGCGTCATAGACGCGCGGTCACGCGTCTTCGGGAGCCTGCGCCCCCTGCACGCGCGTCCAGGGCTCCCCGAGGGAGCCCTGGTGTCCCGCGATGTGGGAGACGGCGGCAGGGGGTTCCGGGGGACCCGGCGGACCCGGCAGCGGTAGGGAGAGCGCCCCGATCGGAGGGCGCTCTTCCGCTGCTTCGGCGCGCGCCCGTCACCCTCGGGCGCGCGCCAGGCTACTGCTGCGGCCAAGAACGGGCAAATGCTCGAATAAACTTGGCCGCAGCAGTACATAATAGGGGCTATGCCATCTAAAGCATTTCTGCTGAGTGGGTATTGGCCAATTCTGGGGAGGGCAGCGTTGGAAAATAATTTAACCCGTACTGGTGCAGCAGACCAGACGTACCCAGTACTGTTGCTGGGAGACGCCCATAAACTTTGAGGTATTTATCCTAAAATGGATACAAAAACCAGAAAGCACAATAAATAAGCATAATTTCACACTTCTCTGATACAGAGCAAAATGAACTTTACAAAAAATAAGATAAAAAACCCAAAACAGACCTGTTTGATCCTGCAAACTCAGTCCAAAAATAAATACATTACAGAATCATTCTCTTTCCCCATACTGTAACTAAGCTGCTTTTAAACATTTTTTTTTCCCAGCTTCTAGTTAACTTTTCATGCCTGGAACGTGGTTTTTGTACATTCATTAAGCTGTAGGAGGGGGGCCAGCCCGCTTGGCTGCTTTTAAACTTCCTTCTTTTAAATGACTGCTGTTCAAAAATCAAACAAGACCAGTGTATTTAAGAAAACAAACCGTTAGTTTCCTATTAAAAGTTTGAACAGAGAAACCTTGATAACTAAAAAACAAAAATCTTCTCTGCAACCTTTCCTATAAAACAAAAATCTTATTGTTTTATTTACTACTAATTCCTTATCTTTCTTACACAGACCCACACACACACACACACACACACACACACACGTTCTCTGAGTTTATCTTCCATCAACATTCATTCTACTTTCTACGGGCAATTAACAAAACTTCAACATACAATGCTTTCTACAGTAGGTTTATTTTAAATGCTACTGTCATGCCTTGTAAATGGCAGCAGGCTTAATACACTTTGACAAAAGGGTTAGACTTAAATGACCCTTTTACAAGATATATATATATATATATATATATATATATATATATATATATATATATATATATATATATATATATATATATATATGTATTGCACTGTGTATTTTTGTCATATTGGAAGTAGCTTTTTGCATTTTAGTTTTTTGTATAGGTTTATTTTAACCCTTATTATTATTTCATTCAAAATCATTATGATCTGTAATTTTTTTATTTTTATGATTAGTACAACAAGTGACAATGTGAAGCGCTATATACACTAATGGCGCTATATGAATAAAGACATGCATGCATACATACATACATACATACATAAACTATCAGAGTGACACACAAACACTTCACTCCATGACATGTATATTATTATGCCCTCAAACTAGTTACTGTACTATGAGCTTTCTAAGACAAAAACAAACAAAAAACATTTAAAGAGGATGTCCCCTTTTTTCTTTTTCCATGCAGAATAAATGCATGAATTCCTAAAAAACTACTTTAACATTCTTAAATTCAAGCCATTTCTTCCTAGGTTAATAATTAACTTCCATGTCTCAGAGAAATGCAAGTCCTGTGACCTTTCAGTGAAAAAGGGTGAGGGGAGGGAGATGAGGAAAAGGGGGGTCCACTAATGCTGCAGCTATTTTCAAAACAGAGCCTGATATGTTTCACTTTCCTTCTTATTTAATATATTCTGCGCCACTAAATATCCATTTTTAAAACATTTTATTGCCATATAGTCCACATATAATTTCAAGGGACGTACCCTTCGCCGGCGACTGAGAATGTAGGTTCCCCATAATTCTTCTGTATTACACCGATCAACGCCAGTCGATCATGTACCAATAAGGTGCCCACTACTTGGTAGAATATAGAGTTAAGGACCAGTGGTATTAAAAAAAAAATAGTCACCTGTTGTTCCTTAACAAATTTTTATTTTTTCAAGTTTTTTGAGACTTTCCACCTTATAACTGCAGTATTATACCTTCTGAGCCCTGAATTGGCCTGCCGTTTAGCATAAGGTATAATCTGACCTATCCCCGATCAACGCCAGTCGATCGGGTACCAATAAGGTGCCCCACCACTTGGTATAATATAAATAGAATATAGAGTTAAGGACCAGTGGCACTAAAAAAATAGTCACCTGTTGTTCCTTAACAATAATTCTCTCAACAAGTTTAGGGGACTTATCACCTTATTAACTATTACACCTTCTGAGCCCTGAATTGGCCTGCCATGTAGCATAAGGTGTAACCTGAGTTTATGGCAATAATATAAAACAACAACAACAATACCTGATCAGTATAATATTGATAAACTCACGTGATACAGGGTGTCCCGTCACTCAGGTAGGTTGCCCATAAAGAACAAACTGCCTACAGATTACTCAAACATTTAATCTAATGGCTTTTTCTGTTAAAAAGGATAAATCCATATCTTATTCCAAGTGTGCACGTTTGAGTAATGTAGGCAGCTGCTCCGTCTGGGGTCTCCTGGTCCCGAGGTATTGGGGTCCCTATTCAAGAGGCGCCATCTGTGAAAGCGTAGAAATAATTTCAATGAGTCAAGGGTTCAAAGTAACAAGTGAGTTTATCAGCACCATGGTACAAGTGAGAGAGAATTCAAATTTGAACTCATGCCTCTGAAGAAATATTGCTTAGTATCACATTTTTATACATTTCAAAAATGAGTAATACACCCCTTAAGGGGGCTGGCTTAGAGATAAATAATAATATGATGACTTATACAAAAATACATATTGATTGATACATAAATATGCTTTACATTGCTATATTCTTATCCTATATATCACCATAATGTGGGCCGCCCTTAACCTGCTGACTTTAAGGTTTAGCCCTGTGTGTTACTGTATCTGTCAGATAACAGAACCTAAGGTCAGCAGAATTATCTAAGGCAGGAAAAACCTCTTACGAATGCATTTTCAATTTCATAACTCCTAGGAATTACACAAGGACAAGTTACGTCTAGAAGCGATACACTGCCGAATCAAACATTCACAGATCATACACAAATATACGTACATTCAAACACTCAAAATGGCTACTGCATCAAAATGGAGGTGATGATGGTTTGTCTTCATATAGCCTGAGCCACACACATTATCTCAATCTTCACAATACTCTGCAGTATATTGCAGGATTTTAACATTGGTAAAATAAGCGGTTGTATGTCCAGATTCTTATATTTGGAATAGTTTGGAAGGCGAAGTGGGACTTTAAGATATAATACATAGATTTCCGTTTATACATGTGCTATTGAGATTGCTTATAAACCATCATCAGATTTACCCTACAAACACTAAGTGCTACTCTTTTGATTAATGACGGGTCAGCATAGTATTGCTATGTTATTATGTATGGTTAATAATATCCGCTAAGGGCACAGGGTGTGTACCGCAAGCGCAATTCTTTTTGCAAAATCAGTTACCTCCAGCATAGGTTTTCACTATCCAGTCTGTACGTTAATAATAGTCTGTATACTTGGAGGAGAGACCCCTTTGCACCTTTGCTGGCTGCCACATGTTGAACAATGCATTGCTCTGCAAGATCTAATGTAACTGCTGATCCCACTGGCAGATAAGGCGTTAAAAAGGAAACAATCGCATCTGGCCTCTAATATGGGAATTATTTGAAGATACAACAACAGGCAGCGAGATTGTGTTGGCACTGTAAACACGGCATCTGTTGATGTGGTTACACCCACAACATCATGCAGGTTTCTACATATATTATTGATATTAGGCGATATTATTCTGATAGGCTCTGATCTGTACTAATGGTGTGACCCATTGTAAAGATACAAGAGAGAGTTCTTCATGGGTGTAATTGTGGGTACAAAGCTCACAAAACCTATTCCTTATATCCATTCAATACATATTATAGCTACTATCTATTTCCATATAAAGAAATACAAATTCTACACATTGACAAATACCTGATTATTTATATATGCTACACATAAATTCATCATATTTCTGTCCTAATAATTTATTGTTTGCAACCGCTTAAAAACAGATTTTTTTAAAACTGTGGTAAAAGTTATATACATTAAAAAGAAAAATGAAGGGTACCTTTGGGAACATGTAGATTTAAACATTTGCAATTCCTTTTTGACAAATAATATCTTGCAGGGACATGGGGAGGCCTGGTCCTTTTTTCTCGGGGTGCTGGTGTCCGGGCTGGCTGGTATTATTGTTAGCTGATGTAAGAAGAGTGGCCGGGACTTTAATTGACATACAGGTTACTTTATTGAGACAAGACAGCTTTCATACATTTTTCTACCCTTGGAACTCATGTAGTTCTCCAGGGAGGTACATGTGGTTTTGTCACCTTCCCTTGCCCATGGTTAAGGGGAACTTGAAATCTCTGGCTTCAGTGAACTGGAGTCACTCCCAGGTACCGTCCAAGACTCTGTGTAGGGGTGTACTTGTATCAAGGTTCCCATCTACCTGTTAACCTTACAATGCCCTAGAAGTCCATACTATGGAAACCTGGTGTGCATAGACATAGGGTTAGCATTAGAGCAACTCTAGCTGTGACACTTCTCAGGAGCCCTGATTTAGGGATCCTTTACTTTAAAATGTCACGCACGTCCTCCTTAAAGGAAAGATAGCATTCTCCGGCAACTTAACTTTTACAGTGGCCCTTCCTAGACAAGGGACACTCTTCCCTAACTGTACAACAATGAAAGGTGATCATACTCCTTCACACAAAGTTGCACATTAAAGAAATACCATTAACACCATACACTTAAGACAGTGATACTCCTCTCCTCGTGTCCTCCAGAAGCCTAAGGCTAAGGCCCCGCTCCCAGAGTCAGCGCTACCGCACTGCATACAGGCGGGGCGCTGACACTACACAGACCGCGATATGCGGTCTGTAGGGAGCGGGAGCCGGAGCGGGAGCCGGAGCGGGAGGTGGGCGGGAGTGGGAGGTTTGACAGGGAGGGGGGGGCGTGGCTTGAGCGGAGGGACCCGCTACTCTCCCCCCCCACTCCCTCCACGGGCTGCAGGTAAGTAAAACACACACACAGGCACTCATACACTCATACACACACACACACACACAGGCAGGCACTCACGCACTCATACACACACACACGCGCGCACACACAGGCAGGCACTCACGCACTCATACACACACACACACACACACATAGACAGAGGCAGGCACTCAGGCACACACATACACACACACAGACAGGCACGCACGCACTCAGCCACACACAGAGACAGGCACTCACCTGCTTTCACTCCACACTCCTCCCCGCTCCCCGAAGCCTCTCCTCCTCCCGCAGCCTCCCCTCCCCATTGGCTCACAGCCACACCACGTGACGCGTCAACGCTAGGGAACACCATTCTCTTGTGTCTCCTAGCGGCTGACGCGCCACAGCGTGTAGTCAGCTGTGCAGCCAGTGGGGACCGGGACCGGCTCCGCAGGATTCCCCTGCTGGTGGGGAACTCGCGTGTGGCCGCCCGCGCCAACGAGCGCAGCGGGTCCCAGGCCTAAGAGCCTTGCAGCTGCTGCAGCTTTTTATACCCCTGCATGATGTCATCATACTAGCTGGGCAAGCTACAAACATCGTTAGCCTATCAGAATTTATACATGGCAGGTGACTATTCTTGCAGGTTCTGGAACTAAGGAGTGGCCAGACACATGACATGAGCTACTTTGGCAACAAAGAATTAGCTACATGAAATAAGATACATAGAATAATCTACATTTAGCTGGGGCCTTTCCTATACATTAACCTGTTAATTCCCTAGTAACCCCGTCACTAGTAATCCCACAACGAGGGTTAGGCCGTGCTTATAGTGCCGGCGATGGCGGCGCGACGTCGCCCAAAAACAAAAGCATTGCCGCCGCGGCGTGCGCTTATAGTGCGCGTGACGGCGATGGAGCGAAAACTGGTAGCCGGCAAAATTTGATTTTTCAAGGGCTGTCGCGTCACATGACGTCCCTTGAACCAATCAAATTGCCATAATTACGTGCAAATATAACTTTTGCCAGTGGCGACGGCGACGGATGACGTCACGTGTCGGGTGACGGCACTATAGGCACGGCCTTACACTCTCCCCTCAGTGAAAATTAATGTTGCCCCCAACACTCTGTACCATATACACAATGGGTAGTCTTGAGAAATACTTGATTATCCAGGGAAGGGGAGAGAGGGTGGAAAATGGTCCTGCTCAGCTGCCAATTTACTAAAAGAGTGGTGCTATCTGGAATAAGATACAAATGTGTAGGGAGAGAAAGCTCCCATATGACACACACAACTCCACTAATTTAAACAAAATAACAAATTTTTATTAAGAAAACAATATTCAATTCAATTAAAACTTCAACAAATAGCGTTTAGTGTATTAAGGCTACTTAGTATATTTAGTCCCTGTTTGCAGGGGCTCACTGAATGATCAATAGCTACTTCCACTGGTAGATAATCTTCAACTCATCATCGTACCTCCTCCTCATCATCATCTCTCCTCCTCCTCATCACCATCAAGAGAGCAGGCGCCCGGGCTATAGCTACGCCTCTGGTATGTAGATATTTAGTAGTTACCTTAAAGACACTAATGTAACCCATGCACACACTGAGCATATGGTAGTGACATTTCCTTCATTTGGATGAACATAGACGTAGTCCCCCTGACTAAAGAGAGTACCGATACTGCTGTTACCTGTTGGCTCACAGAAGGCCTAAGCCTCTGCCACTGGGAGCCTGGGGTGATATATTGATCGCCTCGGTGCAGCGCCTCCACCAGTGAGGGATCCCAGCGTAGTGGGAGGAGCCCCTCACAGGAACCAATAGTAATAATAATCACACACGGTATATAATACCAACCTTTACACACATACACACATATAATAATATAACAACCCATGCTACACAGTACAATACACACACAGCCAAGTACCACCAGTGAGTGTCCCCAAAGTACATTGGGTGCTAGGCACCAATACTCTGATGTCCTTCTCCCAATGTCAGGTCCACCCAAAAGTGTATGGAGTAGCACTACCCTGTGAACTGTTGGTGCACTTTGTTGAGGTACCTGCCGGGTACTCCAGCACCCGGTGCGGCCGACTTAGCAATGAGGACCCGTCTGATCCATGCTAGTCTCACTACTGGCAGCTATTGGTGAAAGATCCCTGACTATGGGCTTTCCCTATAGCAACCACAAGCTGAGGGTGAGTGGGGCCTATCTGGGACCTAAAGGGGTGATCTGGCCTAATCTGAGTGCCACTGACAACCTAACCCTACCTTCCTCTCCTCTGTCCTGACTCCAACTCAACTCCTTGCACTCTAAGCAAGCCAAATGTATCAAAATCCCCTCTCAGTGAATGCAGCCGCATTTTTGGCTGAACTGTGCCGCGTGATCAGGCCGCCCCAGGGGATCCTGGGAGATGTAGTTCCCGTGCGGACCCTTACAGAAGATGGCCGCCGCTCAGGGACCCACTGGCATGCGCAAGCCTCCTCAGATGGCCTCCGCTATTCCCGGACACTCTGCACATGCGCGGCACTTTAACAATGGTGGCGCCCTGCTCGGACATCCGCCGCGGAGCTCCCCGACACCGCAACTCTCTCTCCTGCTCTCCCGCCGGTCGCCGCAACTTCCGACATGTCGCATTAGCCTCCCCCTTCCCCGCATCAGACGTGATAGGGTGGCAGAGGGGCAGGGGGACCCGGCTACCTATAGAACACTTTAAACAGTCTCAACAAGATCGTAGCTACAATGTGAGTAATACTAGAATACTTACAGCTACCATTACATGTGTTAGATGCATTTCTAACACTTAGTATATTTAGGCATTACATCACTATGATAACATACTCGTTTGGGCATATACTGTACATATAGTCATATCCCCGACTCTCTCTAGTGAGCCCCATGTAATGCAAGTGGCATTATAACTATAGGCATGGCAATGTACACACTCTGTAAACTGTGACAGTACTCTGAATAATACTAGAATATCCACCTCTCTTTTTTTACCGACACCTCTTTGTTATCAAAACATTTCTTAGACCAAGTAGTGCAAAAGTACTCTCCTTCTGTGTACCATTGTATTTACGTATCAGTGCCTAACAGAATTATCCCCTCTTAACTAAGGGCCTGTACATAATCTTTTAAGTATAAAGCTGCCTATCTATGGCACTTTTTAGGCTTTGACTATACCCAACAGCTCACTGGTACTGTATATTGCAGACATAAATTATGTTGGACCGCAAGTTAGCATATGGATAGCTAACATGTAAATAAATACACGAAATACATGAATATAATGCATATCATTCTTTTAACCAAACGGCCCCAGGTACTGCGATGCAATGCTTCACTTATATTGTTCACACTTTACTTAGACATGGCACACATTTACACAGCAAAATAGTTACAGATCACCGCTTTAATACAACCATACTTAGTGAAAGAAAACAAGTATATACACAGCCTTTATGACTGAACACAGTTAGCCACCTATATATGGGGAAATCTTTAATACAGACACAATCATATATAACAGTACAATCCCTTACTTGTGGGTCTGCTGCCTGATGTGACTAGGTATTCCTATACTTAAACATAATGCAAAGGGTCTGGCTTTTTGACAATTCCCCCTTTTCCATCAGGAACATGTACTGAATATACCCTGAATATACCCGCTTTCCTCTTTTCATCAATATATTCAACCCTGTCCATATAAATGCTGTGGCCAATGTGCCATACCCTGAATAGCCTGTCCAGTCTTCCATGGACATTCTCTAAACCCAATAGACAATGCATACAGTTTGTATGGGGCAACATTTAGACATGTAACTAACTTGACAGACTACATTTACACATCGGTCAAGATGAACGTGACTTAAATAACAAGGACAGGACCGTGAAGACACGACGGTGGGGGGGTGGGGGGGGGGTGGGGGGGGGGGGGTGGGGGTGGGGGTGGGGGGGAAGGGGTTCAGTGAGGGGGCGGGGGAAGGGAGCAGCCCTGATTTGTGTGTTTGCTTTCTTTCGTGCCTCAGTAATCTGATTCATCTACTCCAGATCTTTGGATGACCGTCTCCTATCTATGGGGAAGGACCTACCTGTCTCGTTATTATGTGGTCGTGGATCCTGTTGTGTTAGAGGAGAACGCATCTACTTCTATTAATGCAAGATTGTGTTGGCCCTTATCTCCGGGATGTCTGTCTGGGCGAGCCACGGTGCCCAGACTTTTAGAAAATTTGGGCCAGTGTCGTTGACCCAACAAGTCAACTGATCCATCTGGCAGACATGCCAAATTCTATTACTAATTTTGGGAATTATTGGTAATTCAGCTTGTTTCCACAATGCTGCGATCTCACACCTCGTGGCGGTTGCAAAATGTGCAACCAATTTGTGTGTTGCATTCGACACTCCCTGCATCCGTCTGCTCACAAGGAACAACCACGGATCCAGGGGGATCTCAAACTGGAGTATCTTTTGAAGCCATTCTCTAATATGTTCCCAAATCGGGACCACTTTCGGGCAAGACTACAGCATGTGTCTTAAGTCAGTGACCTCCCGCACTGTTTTGGGCAGAGTGGGGAGTATCCCTTGACAAATTTGGATAGTTTTAGTGGGGTATGGTACCAACGCATGAGGACTTTGTATGCGTTCTCCTTTAACGTTGTGCAGATTGAACTCTTAGGTGCCGCCTGCAGGATCCGGTCCCAGTCTTCATCCTCTAAAGTCTCCCCTAGATCTGTTTCCCACTGTCTCATATATTTAAGTCGTGGTGCGTCTAGTGCCTCAGGATAGACTACTTCCATGTACATCCTAGATGTGAGTCCCCTCGTGTCCGTATCTCTGGAAAACAGCTGCTCAAAATTTGTCCTTGCCGGTCTGATTGGAGATTTGTTATAAAAGGCTCTGATCTGGAGGAACCTAAAGAATTCAGAGTTTGGTAGTTTTTTGTCCGCTTTAATCTGCTCAAACGTTTTGATATATTTTCTCCCCTCCAGATCTTTAAACCGGTTATATCCCGCTTGTGTCCATAGAACGAAATTATTGCCAGACATCCCCAGAGCGAAATCCGGATTCCCCAACAGCGGGGTCATCAGCGAGTCTTTATTGGTTAGATTATAGCAAAATTTAACAGTCTCCCACACCACCAACGAGTTCGCCACTGACCGGAGCGGCATTTTTGCTGTAATCCAGCATCTTTTGGGAAGCCAAATTAAATTGTGCAACGCTACTGGTGCACAGCACTCCTTCTCCAGTCCCACCCATCTCCACTTGCTTGGGTCTGAGTGCCACTGGACAATTTGACACAATTGAGCCGCTTTGTAATATGCCATCAAGCAAGGTACCACTAGACCCCCTTTCATTGTTTGCCTCTTTAAGATGCTCTTCGCAATTCGTGGGCTTTTTTTATTCCAAATAAATTGTATGATTTGTGACTGCAGTGAGAGGATGTCAGCTTTAATTATGGGTATTGGCAGGGTTTGAAACAAATAAAGCACTCTTGGGAGGAGATTCATTTTTACACTATGAATTCTTCCAAACCAGGAGATGCCGTAACCCGCCCATACCCTGAGATCCTCTCTCAGTGTCTTGAGCAATTTAGGATAATTAGCTTTATATAAGGAATTATAATCGTTGGTGATATATACCCCTAAATATTTGATAGCGGAGGCTTGCCATTTGAAATTAAAGTTCAGATCTATTCCTTTTTCCACCTGTTTTGGTAGGTTTATATGGAGGGCTTCTGATTTAGTCTGATTGATTTTGAACCCCGAAATTTGATTAAGTTTCCCTAGGATCTCGAAGACATTGGGCAGGGAGGTAAGAGGTCTCGACAACGTCAGGATCACGTCATCGGCATACAGTGCCACCTTATGTGTCTGGTCTGTTACTGCTACTCCTGAAATATCTGGGCATAACCTAATGTGTGCTGTTAGGGGTTCTATACATAGGGCGAATAGCAGCGGCGACAGGGGACATCCCTGTCTTGTCCCACTATGGATGATACTAAATTGCTCAGATGGAAAGCCCTGATGTCTTACTCTCGCTGTGGGCCCCTTGTACAGCGCTAATATTGCTTCTAGCAGGCATCCCTCAAAGCCAAATTCTCCTAGCATCTCCCTAAGATAGGGCCAATCTATTCGATCAAAGGCTCTCTCTGCATCTAGACTTAATACCATTGACTTGATATGTTTTTTGGCCAGATCAATTACTTTTATTATCCGTCGAGTATTGTCTGCCGCTTGTCTGCCTCCGATGAACCCTACTTGATCCGGATGAATCAATCTGAGAAGGACGCTACCCACCCTGTTTGCTAATAGTTTGGAGAAAATTTTAGTATCTGAATTAATCAGGGAAATGGGCCGGTAGCTCTTACAGTCTGCCGGGTCCTTGCCAGGTTTATGGATCAGTGAGATTGACGCCTGAAGCATTTGTGCCGGGAAGGAGGCTCCTGCGAGTACTGCTGCGACACACTTTATTCGAGCAAATACCCAGTATGTACCTGGCAGATACCTGGAATGCGCCGCTCCTCACATCAGACAAGCCCCGTTGCGTTTGCCTTCCCAGCCATGGTTCATGCCTGGTTGACGGGCGGCTGATCTGTTAAATGATAATGATTAGGATTTAATAGGCTGCAATGCTTCGCGTGTCTACCAGATGGCATAAATTCATGAATTGTAATGCAGTATATATATATATACTGTGCAGTATTGCAGCCAGCGGGAATAAAATGCTTCAATCCCTGCCTGGAAAATAACTCAATGCACTCGGGCAGAAAACAGTCACAAACCTCAATACACCCGAGTATACCCGAATTCGTGGGACTAGCCGAGCTCGAATAAAGTGTGTCGCCAGTGTCTCTCATTAAATAATTTCCGTAAATGAGGAGCTAGAATCTTAAGACATTTTTTATAGTATAAATTTGAAAAGCCATCCGGATCTGGGGCTTTGGCTGGCTTGAGTGCCTTTATTACCTCAGTTAGCTCCTCCAGTGTAAAATCCTCTTGTAACGCCACTCTTTCCTCCCTGCTCAATTTGGGAATTGTGCCTCTTTTAGGAAAGTCTTCAAACCCCCTTCTGTTTTTTTTTGTGTGGCTGACCTTATTTCCATCATACAGAGACTCATACTAGCGTTTGAATTCTGCCACTATCTCTCTAGGACTGGAGGTAAGATCCCCCTCTTGTGTGCGAATTGCTGAAATTTGGAAATTTGGAAGCTTGTTTCGTAGCTTATTGGCAAGTAGGGTATCTGGCTTGTTGGCTTTGTCAAAACTTGTGTTTAGACCAGGACAATTCCTTCTCGGCCTGGGAGGACAGCACTAGATTAAGTTTAATTTTGGTGTCAGATAGCTCCTTCAAAGTATCTTCCTGCTTGTTTTCTTTATGAAGGGCAGAGAGTTGTGCCAATCTCTCCTGTAACTCCTTTATCCGACTATCTTTTTCCCTTTTCCTCCTAGCAGCCAGATTCATTAAAATTCCGCTGAGGGTAGCCTTATGGGCCTCCCATAGTGTGGAGTGCGATGACACACTACCCTCATTTATCCTAAAATAGTCCTTTATTTGTTCTCCTATTTCCTCCTCTGTTGCTGGGTTTTTCAGCAGGAGCTCGTTGAGCTTCCAGTTCGCTCCAGGTCTGTCTAGTGATCTTAGATTGCACCGCAGCTCTACAGGTGCGTGGTCTGACCAAGAAATGTCATAAATCCCTGTATGGGAGACCACTGTGACCACTCTATTTGACACCAGGAAGTAATCTATCCTACTGTATCTGTTGTGAGGGTGAGAGAAGAAAGTGTATTCCCGTACTCCTTGATGTTGTTCCCTCCAAATGTCTACTAACTGGCACTCCGTTAAGCCCTGGCCCAAAGTTAGTACGTCTTGTCTGTGGGATTGGTTAGTCCTCGTGCATCTATCTAAATCCGGGTCTAGAGCTCTGTTCAGGTCTCCAGCTAGAAATATATTGCCTCTTGACACTTTGTGTAGTTTAGTGAAAAAGCACTTGAAAAACTCTGGTGCTTGCTCGCACGGAGCATAAATGGAAGCTAAAGTAAGGACTTGACCCTGTATTGTCCCTGCCAGAATAAGGTATCTACCTTCTGTGTCTGGATATATTTTTTTCAACCTGCAACGCTAGTCTGTTATGGATTATGATGGCCACTCCTCTTTTTTTTACCTCCGCTGAAGCCAAATAGAATGTCCTATAATTCTTATCTAAATATTTTGGGTAATTATGTCTGGAAAAGTGTGTTTCTTGAAGGAAGATAATATCTGCCTTCTTACGGCTGTAATCTCTAAATGCAATCCTCCTTTTAACCGTGCTATTGAACCCCTTTACATTATGTGATATCATAACTATTTCATTACTCATCTGTACTGGGCATCTTTTGTGCTCCGCAGTCATGACGTGCCTTTTTGCTGATGGTTCTCTCTTTCTGAAGCCAATCACTTGATCTCTTTTCTGCACCGCTGCTGATGGTCAGGGTAGACTGGGGAATGGGTGGATACATAGGGGGACTGGGAGTGAAACATAAGGACAACCACATTAACAACATATACACACTTTCCTCGGTGCCACGGCGCAAACGCCCTTGCCCCAGGTACAACGCCCTTGGTCGCAGACTGGCAGGGGCGGGGCTCACCCAGTTCTCCTCACCCTCCCCCCCCTCCTCGTCCCCCTGAACCAATGGACTTCATTGGCGACCCGAGAGAACACCCCCGGCTCCTCAGACTGTCGGTGCATACGGGTTCCGCAGCAGGGCCCTGCACCCTCACCCCGCACCCGCTCCTGTATCTCTCAACAATTCAAAACCTCCTTCAACGTCAGCTACTCCTGACCCAACTTATTTTACTTTGCCTAATGTAGGATTATTTTATCCCCAACTATTGAGGCTATCCTTGTGTTTGTCCTCCCCTGTTCAGATTCGTCCCCTCAACTTCGCTCGGGCTGTTTCGACTCCCTTCCTTTTTGTTGGTCCTCATCTCTCTTAACTCCCTCTTTCTGCTCCGCTACCCCTCTTCTCCTCTCCGTCCGCAGTTCCAGGTCCTATTCTCCCTGGCCTTGGTAGACTCTCTACTTTACTTCTTTCCCTTGCTAGTCCTTCCATGCTATCTATTATCTTCTTTTCTATTCTCTCTTAGCCTATTTGTGTCTATCCACTTCCTATCGTCTAAACACCATGACCTCCCTCCCTCCCTTCATTGACGAGATCGTCCTTGCTCTTCACTTTCTTATTTCCCCTCTCTTCATTCTATCTGGACTCATCGCTCACATTCTTCCCTTTTCCCTTCCTCCTGCTGGTCTTCCCTCATCTCTGTCTCTTCTCCTCTGTCTAACTTTCTTTCCTCCTCCTTCCGCCACTTCATCTACCTTTACTCTCCTTATCATATCCTTTTCCTTCTACCTACTTCTCTTTCCTCATTCTCTCTGCTCTTTGGCATGCTACTCTTCAACTTCTTTATCTTTAATGCGTCCCTTCTGTTATTCGTCCTCTTCCTACACCTCTCTCTACTCTCTGCTACCTTTTTCTGCTTCCTTCAAGCCATTTATCTACCATAACTTTCTCTCACCTCCTTCAACGTTTCCGACTCCCTCTCTTTACCCCCTGCCCCTCTCCAACTTGCTTACTTCCCTCCTCCATCTCTCCCTACTCTCTGCCATCTCCCCTCCTCCCAGCTTGCTCCGCTCTGCTCCTCTATCTCTTCCTCCTTCTCCCGTTGTTCCGCCCTCCACCCCCTGCCCTGCCGAGCCAGCCTCATCTTCAGTCCCTGCTGTCACTCCGCCTCTGTCGCCCATCTCCCTCCTCTTCCAGTGCTCATCAGTGACGCGTCCTCAGCGTCCAGCCGCTACTTCCGCCCCTCTCAAGATGGCTGCCGTCCGTTCGTCTCTTCTAGATGACATGCTTCCGGACGCCGCCATCTTGGATTGCGACTCTCTACTCAGCGGAAGCCAATCTTCCTGCTCCTCTCGTCTGACCTTCTCTTCCGCTTTCTGCGTTTCAGCCTGGTTCTTTGTGTACAGGAGTCTCGTCGCCATTTTGCACTGGCCGCCATTCTCGAAGCACGAGGTAAGGAAAACCCAGGGAGATCTATGTTTAGCCTCTTGAGGGAAAAACCACCTCGCGCTCATTTGAGCAGTCTTTTACAGTAATCCTCCGTAGTGGGGGTGCTTTGTATTATCGGGAAAGCCTCCCCATTAACTTAACCACTGGCAACTGGAGAAGTTTATAACTTTATAACTTTAGGACCGTGTTTCCTTGAAAGCTGATGACTTCAGCCTTTGTCTGTCCTTGATGTGGAGGGACTTCCGACAGCTGTCCAGGTAGGCTCCGGAGGTGCTGCCTTCTCTGCTGAGCCTGTGGTAGCCTCTCTCAGCCCTAGCTTAAGCAGGAACGCTGTTCCCTCTTCTGGCTCCCTCATGGAGCCGTTTCGGCTCACCATTAGTCCAAAAGGGAAAGGTCCACCGGTACCTTATCGCTTTATCATGCAGCACCCTTGTTACCGGCATTAGGCTCCTCCGTCTTGCTTGCGTGGTCGGGGAGATATCTTGAAAGATGGCTAACCGTATACCTTCAAGCTCTGTTGTGGGCACTGTCCTTGTTTTCTGCAAGATAGGCAAGGTATCCTCACCGGGGAGGAAAAAATACAGCGGGCACGGCCGCGCAACAAATTGGCAAAGGCTTGACTGTGCTAGAAAAAAACTTTATTGTAGCATGGAAGTTTAAAAAGAGAGAAGGGATGGCACCCCCCCGCAACTCTTAAGCGTTTCACCCACTCGGGGCTTTTTTAAAAAAAAAAGCCCTGAGTGGGTGAAACGCGTAAGAGTTGCGGGGGGGTGCCATCCCTTCTCTCTTTTTAAACTTCCATGCTACAATAAAGTTTTTCTAGCACAGTCAAGCCTTTGCCAATTTGTTGCGTGGCCGTGCCCGCTGTATTTTTTCCTCCCCGGTGAGGATACCTTGCTTATACCTCTACACAGCTTGCAGCACGCAAAGATTAAGAGAAAGAAAGGAAAAAAACGGACGAACTCTGAAGATATCAGTGAGTAATTTCATTTATTATTTAAATGTCGGAGCCTCCCCAGGTGTTATGGTCATATAGTAGTGGGACTTACGTATGGGGTCTGGGTGGGTTTTAGGACTTCCCCCAGACAACCCTACACAGTCGCCACCAGACCACATCCCAACTAGGGGTTATTGATTATCAAGCTCCTTTACTCCTCTGTGTATCCGGACTAAGCAGCAAACATTTATTCAGGTGGATTAATGCCCTGCAGCACTGGTTTATTGAGGGGGTCGTATACCTCAATGTTCTCTTTTCTGCAAGATAGCTTCTCTTATGCTATAATAGTGCAGCCGCACTATGATATCTCTGGGCTGTTCATTTGTTAGCGGTCTTGCACACAGGGCTCTGTGGCAACGGTCCATTTCCAATTTGTTCTTTGGACTCTCAGGGAAAAGGCTTTCCAGCCACCTAGATACAAATTCCTCGCAGCCTGTGAACGCCTCTGGGATGCCTCTGATTCGAATATTATTTCGCCTATCCCTGTTTTCTGCCTCCTCCTGCCGCTCTCTGATTTCATTAATTTGCTGTTGTAAATCTCCTGTCTTTTTTTCATTTTTTTGTCGCTTTTGTTGTAAGATCTAGCTGTGTCTCCAGCTTTTCTGTACTTTCTCCCAGGCTGCCCACCTCCTTTTTCAGCTCTTTCATGTCAGCTTGGAGGAGCGTTTTCAGATCTTTATATAATCTAGTGAAATCACATCTCCTCACAGGCATTAGCTCCTGGCTGCCAACTTCCCCCTCCTCTCCGTCATCTTCTGCCTCTGAACCTGTGTTGGAGACCGTCGCCATTTCTGCAGCTGCTGTGCTTGCTCTTGATCCCCTGAAATATTCAGGTAGCCCCTTCTTCCTCTGGGTTTTATGGGTTTTATTTAGTTTCTTTGACATCTCTGTATCTTGCTCTTTTTATTGGAGTTATCTGCGATCAGATTGGTGTAAAATTGAAGGTTTTATGTTCGTTATCTGTGGAACTGGGCTTGGAGCTGTCGGGTTACACAACCATGCTCTCAGCCTCCACGCATGCGCCTCCTAGACAATGCTTTTTAGTATGAACCTCCACTGCCTCTCTTACCCACTGATCCCTTAGTTGTTCTACAGCCCACATTGCCTGCTCGGTTACATAGGGGTAGTCCTACCCATTTAACTGACGTACCATCCCTTGAATAACCCGATCCGCTCTGCTCAGATAAGTCAGGTGATTGGTAGGAGCACCGGGCAAAACCCACACTAAGGGTTCCACAGGGGGAGGTGGAGTAAGGGGTCTATCACCCAACACATCTTCCCCAAAAATAGCCTTTCGTCTATTTCTTCCAGTCTCTTTCGGTACACATTAGTCTCTTTTTCTTCCGTGAGCCTCCCTAACTCCCTCCATTGTTCAACCTACCTGGCCGGGCAACTACTCATATGAATCATGATGAACTTGGGCACATACCCATAAAACATGGGATCATACCAGTTTAGGGCCAAAAGTTTGTTCATTCCAAAAGTAGGAGACACCGCCAAGATCCGTACTCGGGGGATGCAGCGACAACAAGATCAGCAGTAGTGCGCAAAGCAGAGAGCTTCGTCACACTGGAGGGCGGTGGAGATCCCCATGTCAGGGGTGAAACGGAGGTCACGGGATCAGGAACCTCCATCGCCTTGGTTATAAAGTAGAGGGACTTACAGTACTTGCAGGACATCCGGAAGGCCCTTCAGAGGTGATGACAGCTCGACAGGAGACAAAACAATAGGAAAAAGCAGGCACTGGTACTCAGGAAACAGAAAACTAAATGATGTCCAAGAGAGCGTGTGCCCATAAAAATAAATAATTTAATGGATACCACAAAAAAACAGCTACATTACGGGGTACACAGACCCCCACCAACGCGTTTTGAGCGTGAGCTCTTTCTCAAAGTCACCTTGAGAAAGAGCTCATGCTCGAAACGCGTTGGTGGGGGTCTGTGTACCCCGTAATGTAGCTGTTTTTTTGTGGTATCCATTAAATTATTTATTTTTATGGGCACACGCTCTCTTGGACATTATTTACTTTTCTGTTTCCTGAGTACCAGTGCCTGCTTTTTCCTATTGTTTTGTGTCAATTACCTCAGAAAAAACGGAAGCACACCCCCTGCTGTGGAAGAAGGCTGGATAGCCACGGGACATTACCAACCCTAACGTGAGTCATTTACCATCACATGCATATTCTCCATTCTGATACTATATGTTGGGACACTTTATTGTGAGGCCCCTTACTGCATTGCTTGTGGGGACCCTAGCCTACTAGTCGGATTATAATGGAGTAGTGATCATTAATACGTTTTTTTCACGTGTTATGGATTGGATATCCCTTATTCATTATTCAGGGGGTTATACCACAGGAATCATTATTCAACTTCATTGAACTTTATTTTTTGTTCAGTACTACTTCGAGGTTTTTTTTCTAGACCACCACACATTTTTTTTTCCTCCTAAGCTCGACAGGAGAAACATCCCGGACATCGGAAAATCCGATGACGATGCTTCCGCGGGAAGGTCACATATATCTTCTGGTGGTGGTTCTTGCAGGTGCCGTAGTTCGGGACCCACTTGGCTGCCCTCATTGGTGGCAGCTGTTGCACCCTTTGGAACATTCGTTGCAGGGCTCTGGAATGATGATCTACTGGGCAGAGACTTCAGTCTCCACTGCAGTCCCAGGGGGGATGCCAGTGGGAGATACTGCCCCTCGAGGCTCAGTGGCCTGGAAGTATGGCATGTCACACGCACGACATTGAGCAGAGGGTACCAACTCCCCTCCGTGTTGGCCACATGTATGGCACACTGCCTGGATAAAGTCCTTTCCCAGGAGTGCTACGATCAGAACAACGCCTGGAATTTGGTAGTGCTGCACAGATGCAGCCATAATTCAGGTAGATGATATAGCAAAAGCGCAGAACGAGCTACTGCCTCTGCATAGTTACAACACTCTCTTAGCAACTTTTGGACTCCTCCACTCAGTGAATCCGATAGGCCAGAGCAGTCCAGCAAAGGCATGGCCACAGCTTTCACGCCATTTCGCTGCACACTTACGTTGCAAGCATGCACTGTTTTTGCAAAACTAGATTGTTTTGGGTGGTAAATTCAGTCTCTCAGCGATATCAGGCAAATATTGTCTTGGTAGTGGGGAATTTAAACGCACCTAAATTTTGCCACACCACATCCTCTCAGCAACCGAGCGCACAACATCACAGTCTCTGAGGAAAATAAAATCCTTTATTGCATAGCAGTGACAGTTGATTCATTTCTGGCAATACCAACAGCTTGCTTTAAACAACCCATGCACTTCAGTCCTCACCTAGGACATCATATTCTCTTGTGAAAAAACAGTTTATCTGGGGTTTACAGATGTGATTTTGCAAAAAACAGTCTCTGTTACAAACACCAGGGCAGCACTTCCCCTGCATTTGAACTTCAGTCCCCATTTTCCAGGACCTGTGCAATATTAGTTTCTAGGTATAGGAAACTTTGCACAATCAATATCTCACAGTCTTTTACTCTTTCACAGTCTCCACGGCGGGAAACGCATAGTTTGAAGTACGTTGTAACAATCTTCACTCCTCCATATTTATGGTTCAAAAACATTGAAAACAAAAACACACTGTTCGCTCCAAAAGTCCCAAAATGAGAAAAACCCAAAAATCTTTATGTTGCTTACCAAGCCCCACGTTGGGAGCCATTTGTAACCCCTCCCTGCCTAGCTCCCACTAAGGAGGGTTACAATTACCTCAGGGAGACAGTCGGAGATTAGAGGTAATGTATGGCTAAAAAAAGTGGTGTAGGCAGGGTTTGGGGTTTTTAGAGCACTGGGACTTCTTTAATGAGAGGTGCAATCTTTATGGTAGTGACGGATTGCACCTCAATGAAAACGGATCTTCTGTACTAGGGAGGAGGATGTTAAAAAAAGGTTGGATGAGATTTTAAACTAGGATGAGGACAAGAAACATAATGAACTAAATAGAATTGATGTGGATGGGGAAATACCAAGGGGTCATGGAGGTAGAATGGGGGCAAATGCGAGTTTGGCAAGCGGGAGACACCCATATTAAATACAGCTAATACTAAAAAACTTCTAAAGACTAAACCGAATTGGCGTAGAAAGTCAGGAGCAGATAAGATAATAGTACAGACTGAAAAAAACCTTAAATGCATGCTTGCTAATGCACGAAGCCTGACAGATAAAATGGGGGAGCTCGAATTAATAGCTACAAGGGAGCATAGGCATTACTGAAACATGGTGGGATGAAACTCATGACTGGGCAGTTAATTTAGAGGGTTATTCCTTTTTTCGGAAGGATCGAGTAAATGGAAGAGGAGGTGGAGTATGTTTATATGTTAAACCGGATCTAAAATCTATTATAAGGGAAGATGTGTATGAGGGGAATTGTGAAAATGTAGAGACCTTGTGGATAGAAATTAGCAGTGGAGGTAAAAGTACAAAGAAAATGTTTGTAGGGATATGCTATAAATCACCAAATATCTGTGAGATTAAGGGAGCCAAAATACTTTTGCAAATGGAGGAGGTCATGACTAGGTCATGTTTGCATAATGGGTGATTTTAATTATCCAGACATAGACTGGGGCAATGAGATTAGCATTACAACAAAAGGAAACAGGGTTTTGAAGGTGCTTAAAGACAATTACATGATCCAAATTATTGAAGAACCAACCGGGAGAGGGGCAATACTGGATGTAGCAATATCAAAAAATTTAAAAGTAAAAGCAAATATTTAAGTCCGGGAACATTTGGGTAACAGTGATCATAACATGGCCTCATTTGAAATACAACCCAAAGATATGTTAGACATTACATTTAAAGGTTTGTTCTGTTTGCAGACATTACCTCACAATATGCTTTTGTATAATATATAAAAATATATATAGTTTTAATCCACAATTGAAAATACGTCGCTGATGTCTATGCTTTTGTCAGGACTGCGCGCCCGGTCCCTAGGTTCCTCCGCTCACCCGCCCGCGCCTCCTTACCATGGCGGTCCGCACGGCCGCATCCTCCGCCGGCCCCCCTCCCGGCGGCGCGTGGTCCCCGCCTTACGCGTGCGCACCTCAACGCGTTGCACTCCAATCCTGGACCATAGGCAAGTACCCGCTACCCTCTCCACTCTCCTATCCTGACCCGGCTACGTTCACGACCCTGCAATCCGGACCCACCCCCGTGGCTTAGGGCGGTGGTTATATATATATATTCCCCACCTCGGCCCCGCGGTTCAGTCCAGGTTGCAGTGAGCATCCGTGACAGCTTTATAACTCAAGCTATTTTTTTATGTAGAGCGGTATTTTGGTACCAACATACCTTAACGTTTCACTTACCTCTGTCCTTTTAATCAAATTAATTCATGTATTTATAATGTTTTATAGACAAGAAATGTGTCTGCGAGCTAGTTCAAGAATACAGAGATATCGATTTCAATATACACTGTAAAAATGTCCTTATGTAACCCGTCTCCTTATTGGGGTTACTATAGAGCAGTGTTTTTAAACCAGGCTTCCTAGGAACTCTTGGGTTCCCTGGGCATCCTTAAAGGGTTCCCTGCAATTTTCTGGTTATTTGAAAATTGTTTCAAATATAGAAAAATGTACAATACATCTGATCTCAAACGTGCTATTAGAGTGGGTTAGGGTTCCTTACAATGCATCTGATCTCAGACGCGGTATTAGAGAGGGTTATTTACAATGTATCTGATTTCAGACGCGCTATTAGAGAGGGTTGGGGTTCCTTACAATGCATCTGATATCAGACGCGCTATTAGAGAGGGTTGGGGTTCCTTACAATGCATCTGATCTCAGACGTGCTATTAGAAAGGGTTGGGGTTCCTTACAATGCATCTGATCTCAGACGCGCTATTAGAGGGGGTTGGGGTTCCTTACAATGCATCTGATCTCAGACGCGCTATTAGAGAGGGTTGGGGTTCCTTACAATGCATCTGATCTCAGACACGCTATTAGAGACGGTTGGGGTTCCTTACAATGCATCTGATCTCAGACACGCTATTAGAGAGGGTTGGGGTTCCTTACAATGCATCTGATCTCAGACACGCTATTAGAGAGGGTTTGGGTTCCTTACAATGCATCAGATCTCAGACACGCTATTAGAGTGGGTTGGGGTTCCTTACAATGCATCTGATCTCAGACGTGCTATTAGAGAGGGTTGGGGTTTCTTACAATGCATTGAATCAGAGACGCGCTGTTAGAGAGGGTTGGGGTTCCTTACAAAGCATCTGATGTCAGACGCGCTATTAGAGAGGGTTGCGGTTCCTTACAATGCATCTGATCTCAGACGCACTATAAGAGAGGGTTGGGGTTTGTCACGGGAGACCAGGACTTTTAACACTTTTATTCCGGGATCATTCACTAGACAAAACAAGGTAGTGGAATAAAATTAGGTTTATTCGGATAAACCCGCATAATACACAAAAATGAAATACAAAATACAGACGAAATACACACTTACGACTGGGGGTGAAAACTAGTTTCAAATAGGTGCAGGGCGCCTGCTTCGGAAGGCTTACCCTGACTGGGATATCCACCCGGGCTTCCTGGTCCTCTTTTGGCTAGACGCTCTAGCCGTGACCTCTACGTTCTAAAACGAGAACTTGGACCTCACGTGTGACTTAGTCTCTGCCGGGCAGGCTTTCTTAGCTCCAAAAATGAAGCTGGTTGCTCTGCTATTCGTAACAGAGCAACTTTGAAAAACCAACCTGTGCTTCATAGACTCAAGCCACAACATCGGCTGGTTCTCTGACTGGGGCATCTCCTTATATACCTTCCACTGTTCTATCTTCAGCATGAAAGTAGGAGGAGCGGCCAATCAGAGCGTGGGAATTCCCTCCCAATAGGAATAGAGGCTCATCCTTTGGTTGACGTCAGAGGAGCAGGCTTGCCAAGCCGGCTCGAAAAGCCGCATGGGCGGAAAATATGAATTAGCCAATGGGAAATGCTCTTACGCGCTGTATCTCCCCTGGCTAACTCATTGCCACCTGTTGGGCAGGCTCCGCCAGGTCTGGCAGACTGAAAAGGTCTCCCCACAAGGTGCCTTTGTTCTCCGGACCTGGCAATTGCCCATCCTCGCCCCACACCAAATGGTTTGGCACCTTTGGACATCCTCCCTCCTTTGAACGCCGATGTCTATGCAGAAATCCCGGCACCAATGTGGATGCCCGGACTGACTGAATAGACATTTATAGTAAATGCACAAAACATGACGAAACCTATTTTAATATATAGTATAACTTGGGGAGACACATACCTGTAAGGGAAATGGGTCTGGGATACCTTGGCTCGAAAACCAGGGGTCTGGGGGACACTGGGTAGCCCCGGTGTAGTTCAACCTGCGTACCAGCAAATCATGCCTGCATGCTGGGGAGAATTAGGGGACTACCGGTAACTTTGGCCCGCCGAACTCCTGCAAACAAATAACTGCATTTCTACCCAAATATCCCACCCAAGACTTATACTCCTGAAGTTTCAGGACACTGGGACAAAGGGAACATGAAAAGTGGAAAAGCAGGGGACAATAACTTTTACATGTTACATTACATGGCCCCTGGTTTATTGTGCTATGTAGCTGCCAGGGACCCACAGTTTTCAGGGGTAACCAGATGGGCTTAACCTTTATTGTATAGCCTGGTTACCCCCTACCGTCACAGGGTTCCTTACAATGCATCTGATCTCAGACACTATTAGAGAGGGTTGGGATTCCTTACAATGCATTTGATCTCAGACACTATTAGAGAGGGTTGGGATTCCTTACAATGCATTTGATCTCAGGCGCGTTATTAAAGAGGGTTGGGGGTTCCTCAGAATTTCACTAAGGGTTCTTTAACCAAAAAAAGATTGGAAACCACTACTATAGAGGGTTAAATGAGGAGATCCTATGCAGCTCACCTTGTGAAAGTCACCTGCCAATTACCAGGCAGGATCGTAGCTCCGCCCCTTAGTTTACCCAGAGACAGAGGGGGGTGAGAGGGGTGGCATAAAAGAGCAGAGCAGGAGGAATCCAGAGAGAGAGAGAGTGAGAGACAGAGATGTGCTGAGAGTAGAAGACAAGCAAATGGCCCAAACAGTGAGTAATTAGATTGACAGGAGTCACAGTTATTGTTTTATATAGTAGTACAGGAAAGTGTCCCCATCTAGTAAGACCCTAAGGGAACTACCACAGTATATGTAGCGAAGCCCTGTGGTAAGGAAGCTACCACAGTGCAGGGAAGAGTCCAGATACCTTTGGTAAGGTAGCTACAGTGGCAGATTTCCCATTAGGAAAGACATACTTACATACTGTACATACATTAGGCCCGATAGGCCTGGGACTAAGGCGGCAGAATTTGGGGAGCGACAAAATTTGGAGGCAGCATGCCCTGCGCATGAGCAATCAGCGTTTGCCGCTTGTGCACATGCACGTGCGGCGCTGGCCGCTTCTGCGCATGCGCAGGTAGTGCTGGCTTCTTCTGCAGATGCGCGAGCAGTGCTGGCCTGTTCTGCGCATGCGTGAGCGGAGCTATTCACTTCTGCACATGTAAAAGCGGCACTGGCCGTTTTGCGCATGCACAAGCGAAGCTGGCCGCTTCAGAGCACGTGCGGGCCAGCAAGCGTCAAACGGCAAATGCACAGCCCGGCAACGTGACGTCATGTTGCCATGGGAACAGGAGAGCGGCATCAGGTAAGGGCCTAAATCCGCTACTGGGGAGCTACCACAGTGTAGGTAAGTGTCCAGGTAGCGGGGCCCTTTGGTAAGGGAGCTGCAGCAGTATAGTAAGTGTTTCCTACAGTGAGGCCCTTGACATAAAAAGCTGAAATAGAAGAAGTATCTATCATAAGCAAGGCCTTTTAAAGAAAGAGGTAATGGAAACCAGGAAACCCCAGGAGAGCTGCCCTGTATACAGCCTCAAGACAGGACTGATACCAGGCATTGCAGGGGTTACTAGCCTACACCTGGAGAAAGGCAGTATTACTGCCGAAACGTTGGATTCCTTAGCACAATAAACCCCCCTTTTCATTGATGATTAAGACCGTGTGCCTGATTCTTCTTCTTCACTGGATCTATCTGGGACATCAGGAGCTCCCCAGAACCAGCGCACCGGCGGTTAAGTACCCCACTATCACCTGTTTGTTTGAGTGCGTGCACTACCATCATTCCATTGCAGGGGTTACTGCCATGTTTATGATCCTGGCTATGGTACTGTGCATGGTGTTGAAGCACAGTCAGGGCCGCAGACAGATTTCCCGGGACCCAGGACTAGAGTTACGTCCGCCCCCTCCCCGCCCCGGCAATATTGAGAGCCCCTCACCCCACCATTTCACACCTCACGAGTCCCCTCTATTTCCCACCCTCTTCCCATGTATTTCTCTCCGTCTCACTCCCTTTTCCTCAATCAGCCCTCCTCCCGCCTCGCATGTATTTATTTCCCTTGCTTTTCACTCGCCCCCACCTTCCGTCAACTACCCCACTCTCACTCAATCCCCCCACAAAATACATATAACCCCACCCCCATACATATTAAAAAGCCCCCACTCCCCCAATACATATTAAAAAGACCCCCACGCCCTCAATACATTTTAAAATGACCCCACATCCCCATTATATTTTAAAAAGACCCCCACGTCCCCAATATATTAAAAAGACCCCCACCCCCAAAACCAATTTTTTAAAAACAGACTTACCTGCGGGGGGCCCGTCCGTCTGGCACTGCAAGTTGGGCCCGACCTCTGGCCCGGCCCGGCTACCGGTCCTCTCGCGGCTGGGCCCCGGCTCTCCCCAGTTGCCTGGGTGCTTCTATCCCTCTGTCCCACGCTGAGCAGGCGCACGCCGGGCCTACCTCCATGCCGTCTCACGCCGGAAGCTGGGCAAAGCTGATTTCCGGTGCGCTGACAGAGGCCCGTCGGTGTGGGACAATAATAGAGGCCTGCAGGCATCTGAGAGAGAGCCGGAGCCCAGTCGTGAGAGGACCGGCATCTTGGCTTGGCCAGAGGTCGGGCCCAACTTGTGCCCCGTCGCCACCTGTACCTTCTGCCGCCTCTCCCCCCCCTGTCGGCGGCCCTGAGCACAGTGTTAACAAGAAACATCCTCCCATGTTGCACATGGGCCATAGGACTGAGTACAGAGGAAGAAAAGGGATGCACCCAGTTCAAATAACTAAAGTACTGTGCCTCCTGACTGTGCTTATATGCAGGTGAGGAAGAAGTTGTAACTAAAATGATTTATTGAATAAAGAGGGCTTGTTCTTGTAAGGAATCCACTCCTGGCTTTGACTAGCCTTGCAGACCTCTGCAGTTTCAAGCTTCCTCTGGCAATCAAGGGCACATGTGCTGCCTTTCATTGCAGCTTCTGCCCTGTGCCCTATCATTGGAGGAATGCTCCCACACCCTTCCCCTGTGATTGGATCTCCGCCCTTTATAGGGCGAGCATAATTCCTACCCTGGACGTTACTGTCTCTGCCACAATCCACCCTGGCTTGTCTCCTGTTGTACTAACCTCCCTAGTTCTCATCCCTAGTTCCTGTTTCCTGAGGCCTGCTGCTAGTTACATGCAGAGGCCCGTTTCTGACTCCTGTGCTGAAGCGTTATTTCCTGAGGCCTGCTGCTAGTTCCATGTAGACGCCCGTTCCTGACTTCTGTGCTGAAGCGTTGGTATACTTCGGCCAGCCTACTGTCTCCCCCTGCTGAGACCGGCGTCATGGGCCGAGGCCGCTCCTCGCGCAGAGGCCACTCCCGCGCTCACGCTCCTAAGCTGAAGCGGGGAACTCCTGACTACCTGTTGCCGAACTGCTGCTTGTATAACGACGATCCTGCCTTTTCCAATCCTGACCCTGCTATGTACGACTACGAACTGCGCACTCCGGATCAGTCTGCGCGGACTAAGGTCGGTGATTATATAACCCCACCTCAGCCCACGGTCCGGTCCCGGTTTGTGGCGAGCACAATCGTAACAGTTCTAAACTATAAAACTCGTGGCACCCATTTGTACCATCAGCATGTATGCCCAGCCTGCGCAGAACATCTCCCCCTGAATGAAAGTAATGCACGCTGAGTAGTCCTTAACACACCCACCTGTAAACTCCCTTACAGCAGGGCAGGGATGGTTACACATATGTGTCACCCTATATAATACAAGTCAGTTAGCAATGTAAAACCTTTGCGTATACCATGAACTATGGAGTTTTCTTGAATACATTTGCTAGATTGCACTCACATGCTAAACTACAGGTTACATCATCTATATTTATTGTTAAGCTGTTGGATACATTACCAGTCAGATGATTAATTAATTACTATTCTATATATATTCTACATTACACCTTATCTTTTGCATTATGTATCATTTTAACTACATTATTTATAAAATTGTCAGAAAAGCTGATCAAGCTGATCTGCAATATTTTAAGTATGAACATTTTCATTATTTAAGAGAGATTTTGATTCTCCTTCAGTAGATATCAATCATATGTCTTTTGGGCACAAATAAATGCAAGTTGTTATTGATACACAGTGGGATTAGACATGCGATTTTGTTCTCACTGTATTCGGTAATACTTGCATCTGTAGAATATGATATTTCTGCAAAAGATTGTGCATTCATAATCTTGTCTTTAATAAAGTAATTTTTACTTGTTTGTAAAGGATCTAGGAGGGCAGTGTTAATGATCGCTGTCCTAGCCATCATAGCACCTTTCATGAAACGTGGGACTCCTGGATATTTGGTCAGTGTGTGCGTGTCTCCACGTGAATTCAAGAAAAGGAATTTGAGGGAACACCTGCCTTCCAAAAGATATAGTGGAGGCACACAGACAGGATGTCATCAGGCAGTGCCGAGAAGTCAAGGGAAGCATATTGCAATGATACGCCAGCCAGCGCCATCTACCTGGTAAACCACCACTCATAATCCAAACTGTTCCAGCCATTCCGACTTCTATATCTTCTTACACATGAGATAATGAACTGCCATTTAAGGGGACTACTTATCAAAGCAATCCAGCTGCACAAGTGGTGCAGGACACAGCAGCAGATGTACCCTTTCTAATGGGATATGTTGTTTTGGTAAATGTATTACTATGCTTTGCACAAGTTTTGCAGCTAAGGAACTTTGCTAAATGAGCCCTGTAGACAGGTTTTATAAATTGCGTAGATGCCAAGTTTTCCAGGGAGCAAAAAGCTGAAGGAGTGGCTCAGTGAGTAAATGCATGGACTCTTAGAACTTAGAGTCTGGTTCAATTTCTGGCGTTAGCTCCTTGTGAACTTGGACAAGTCACCTTATCTGACTGTGCCTCAAGCACCAAAAGCATAGATTGTATGTTGCCTCTAGAGGCAGGGACTTGTACCTTCAAAAAATTATGTACAGTGCTGCAAATACGATCAGAACTCTACAAGAATATATAATAATTATTATGTTACCTGTGTTTCAAAGCATTAAGATTAAATGTGATGGTGGCTATATTTCTTTTTAAGATATTATACTTTTTTTTGTTTACCTATGTAACCCATGATCCCCCCTCTAAGGGAGAATCACTGAGATTACCTTGTGATGGTGCTACCTGTTGGTTCACAGTTAGACCCTGAGCATCCACCGGTGGTAGTGGGGATGAACAGGACAGGCTTTACTGTTCTTTCTCAGTTCTTCACACGGTGCAGCGCCTCCATTTCTCGCAGGCCCCAACAGAGCTAGGTTTGTCTTTATTCTTCAAGCTGGTCAGCATACAACAGGTACACTTGGATGGGTCCCTGGACTCAAGCCAGGGAGCTTGAGACACCAAAGGTATATCCCTAGCTCCCATTTTCTCTAGTGGAATAAGGGCTAGTTGCCCCACTCCCCTAAGGGAGAGGGTCTCTCCAACACTCTCAGCTCCAGAGACTCAGCTTCCACTAGAACTGAACTACTAAATGTAGTCTGTACAGCACCTTATGTACCTATTGGGAAGGTACCAGGTTTGAGCCCCTGATTTGTCATGTAGCCTTGTCCTCCGGCAACTATGTTTCTTTTGGGCCCTAACTGTATAACGTCCTGTTAGGTACAGGCAATATGAGGGATTAGCTATTTCATAATGGGCCTAGCTTGTTGTTGCAGCCTGGATGCACTGTTACTGTATCCAGCGGCGGGTCTCACAACAACCTGAGAGTGTCATCCTTGGGAGGATACTGGCTGGGTCACAGGCACCAAATGTGATGCCTGTCAGTATCAGACCTGCCCTGTTATGGGGCAGGGTTACAAACCACTCCCTTGGGGTACATATCTGACACTCTCCCTGAAGTCAGGGCTCTCTTCCCTCCCCATGTGGAGTGGGAGCATGACCGTACATGTATACCATCAGGGGCAAAGGAGCTGGGCTGGGGCTTACAGGGCCTCAAGCTTGTGGAATGCTGCTCCAGGGATTGTACCTGTATGAACAACATATGCCATTAATAAACACAGTTGGACTGTACTTGTGGCTGCATTTTCTGGGACACTATCTGGGTGCCAGTGTAGACCATCCTGTCTGCACCAGGATCCTCACTGGCTGGAGGCGCTGCATCATGGAAGATGAGTACTGAGAACCTGTCCTGATCTCACCCCATACAACCGTGGAGTTTCTCAAGGCCTCCTGTTCCACCTCACAGGTACACACAGCGCACCAGAACACACGGTTCGCTGAGAGGAACAATATCACCCTCGTTCGAAAGAAATGCCCTGTCGGGTTGGAGGCTATTGACGGACGACCGCTACAACCGGCATTCATCTCTTTACAGACTGTTCCCTTTCAATTACGGACAGGAGAGGACCATACGGAAAAGATCCAGCTGGATGCCATCCACACCCCATCGGTCGACGTGATCCTTGGTCTTCCATGGCTCCAACTACACAACCCACTGTGACATAGTCCAAAGATGTTAGGCAGCTTTCTGCCCCATTTTAGGTCAGAAAGTGCAGGAATAGTTAAAAATGATCCGTTCCACAGCTTCCCATTAACTCAGGCAGCTGGATGGAAAATCCAGACCACAGATTACAATGGCTCTAGTTCTCCCTCACCTGCTCTTCTAATCACATGCACAGGTATTTAGAGCAGAGAGGTTTTGCATTTCACTCTCTCTCCTTAGAGCCTGGAGGCTGGGGGTATCGCTGCTCCCCGGAATCCAGTTCGGGGTGGACGGCCCCTCCAAGTATCACAGTACCAGAGGATTTGCCTGGACACTTGGGACCGAGTTCCCACCACGAACAGATAAGACAAAACAAATGTTTATTGCTGTTGCTAAAAGACTGTGCTGTATCTAGTGACCCTAAATAAGAGAGCATTGTTTTAAGCTGGGGAACCAGGTTAGTTGGCCAGCAGCTGTTATAGAGACTGATTCTGATGTGTAGTTAGATCCCTGAAAGGGATAAGATTTTGTTTATATGATTTTGGTTTTATTTCTTAAAAATAACAGTGTGGGAAATACTGTAACACTGAAATAAGTGAAATGCTGAATGAAAGTATCTGAGTACCTCTAATCTACACTTGTTAAAGCTGCAGTACCTTACTTGGGGGAAAATAAAGCAGGCAGAAGCCTGAGTTAAGCAGCATAATACTTTGCATGATCCTGTTTTTTGTATAAATAACCCTAGAAGACTGTGTCGGGAACAGCCCAGACAGACGTCAGCGCTACAAAAGAGGGGCGTTTGTCACATATGGTGGAGAATGCGGGTCGACACTAAAAGTCTGTGGGTTTGCAAATAAATGCGGGGGTTTAAAATGGCTGCCCAGCTGAACTAAAGTACAGATGCTATGAGTGAAGTCTGTCCCACTGTGTATATCAGTTGTGCTTCTAGCATACACAGAGAATGTGCGAGGTGTGGATGCAATAGCACCCTGAACCCAAACAGAAAACCAAAATGTTTTGCTGAAGAAAAAAAAAAAATTTGCATCTAGCAAGTGCTGTTTGTAAAGCTAATGCCTTTTGCTGAAGTGTGTAAATTTGCAGCTAGCAAGTGCTGTATGTAAGTTGCTGAAGTGAGTGAAATTGCAGCTAGCAAATTGTCCCTGCCGGGTTTCTAAAATGGCCGACGTGAAATGTTTGTTTTGCAATGCACGTAATCTTGAAAAACAGTGTCCCTTCAGGCCATACGATGATGATGACGACGACTCGTATGTGGCCCCGGGAGGAGAGCCGTACCCACAGATGAATTTAGTATGCTGGACCTGTCGTGAAGTAGGTCACATGGAAGATGTGTGTCCCAAAATTTTCAAAGACAAACAGCTGCAAAAGCAAGCAACGCCCTGTGAGTGCAAGCAAGATGTGGAAGCTACCAGTGAGTGTGTGCCCAGTACCACTGATATCTCTGGAGCTAATAAAACAAAAAGAAAGAAGAAGAAAAAGAAAACTGTTCCTCAAGTCACAGGGGAAGTGACCGAGCCACTTGAACCTGCGCTGTCAGGACATGCGTCAGAAAGGCGCCGAGATGTGCTGCAGACCGGAGTGACCGGCAGAATTGTCACGGGAACAGTGGCAAAGGAAAAGGAGGAGCAAAGGGAAGCTGAATCCTTGAACCAGGATAAAGTGGCTTTGGTTTCTGCACTCCAAGCTGCCCGCCATGATTATGAAGTCCTGTGGCAGGATTTGGTGAAGGAGCGAGAATGTTGGAAGAAGGTGCAAGAAGCGAACGCCGAGTTACAGAGGTGTATACTCCCAGCTTTACAAGAGTACGAGGCTTTGAAGAAAACAGAGTCTCTCTTACGCAGTGAGCTGGAAGAGGTGACGACTAGTCTGGAAAAGGCCAACACCGTAATTGCCAGCATGGATGAAAAACAGATTAAGTCTGACAAATTGATTGCTATCCTAAAACAGAAATACGGGAAGGCTCTACAAGAGGTTCATGCACTCAGCACAGATGTGCAAAACTCATGCCTGGAGGGCCACGGTCTGAACACAGAGCTGGAAATGTTGAAGCAAACCCATGAGATTGCCCTAAGTGAGTTAGAGACTGTAAAGCAAGGAAATGAGAGTCTGAAATTGGAAAATTCAGATTTGACTGACCAAGCAGAAAAAGTAAAGAAACAGTTGACTCAGGAAAAATTAGAAGTGCAGGAAGCACTACAGAATGCATTGATGCACACTCAGAGCCAGCACCAGGAAGAAATGGACGCTCTGAGAACAGAATTGCGACATGTATGCACAAAACAGAATTCTCTCGTGGAGGAACTTAACGTTTTGAAAAAGGAGAAAAGCATTAGAATAATTCAGAAGCACTGCAAAGCTCTTATCCAAGGAAGAAGGGAAAGAGAAAATTATCGGCGTAAACGCGCCGCAACTATCATCCTACAGGCTGCTTACAGAGGGATGAAAATTCGTCAGTTCAATCGCCGGAATAAAGCAGCCTGTGTTCTTCAATCATTCTACCGTGCCCGCATGGTACGAAACAGGTTCCTCATTATGAAAGGAGCAACTATAAAAATCCAGTCTCTGACTAGGATGACACAGAACAGGATTTGCTATCAAACCCTGAGAAATGCGTCACTGGTTATCCAGCGGTACTTCCGCCTGAATAAATGTAGGCCTCAGGAAAGAGAAGTCCAAGACTACATGCCTGCCGGCTGCAAAGGTAAAATGCCACAGGGTACAGCCGGAGTTAGTGAGAGCCCCATCAAGGTGAAGGTGCTCCAGGTAATCAGTGCTTCATCTTCTAAGTACCATATAATTGCCCCAAAGGGAAAATCCCAAATCTCTGAGAGTGATGGTCGTGAGAAAATACATGGCAGTAAGAAGTACCATAAAGGTTCAAAGGTTGCAAAGCAAAAGCGACGAAGGTCAACGCTGGCCTTGAATTTTTCCGGATCTCGCCACTCTGGGCCACAATATAAAGACAAAGACTATCCGGCCCCAGAGTTCCGTCAGAAGCTAAAGAAACAGTCCAGTCATTTTCAGGTTGCTGCGGGTGTTGAAATGAAGTCAGAAAATGTAACGGACTGGAAGTCAAAAAAAAAAAAAAAAAAGGAAATATGTTTGGGAATGACCGATTTTTATGTTATATGAGTGGACTATGTCACTTAACTTTGCAAATAAGCTAGTGTAGTTATGCTATATTAGGCCTCTAGAATAAGCATTTTGAAATATTGCAATATTATATTGGTTCTCTGTGTTGAAAATGTAGCTAAACTACAAATTAATATACAGGGTTGATGGCCCTTAAGATTACAAGGCTGTAGTATACGGGAAAAAAATAAATAGTGGTAGCTTACAATATAGAAAAAAAAATGCCCTTTTCGGTTGGTAAATATATAATGAGGTTCATATTCTAGAGTAGAAAAACCCAGGGAGGTAATAGAAATTGTCTGGTTTTGTGAATATATTTAGCATATCCTGGGTTGTAAGAATGTATGCTAGACACTTATTTTTCAAAATAGTTCCCTAATAGAGAGCAACAAAATATGTTTGCCAAGTATAGTCTCTTCTGACGAAACCTATTGTCCATAATTGACGTGGAAAAAGTTCATATTCTTGTCATGTGAATACTTAATATTGTACTGAGGAGTTAGCTCAAGTATTTCAGGTAGGACGCTCACCCCAGTGAGGTCCATGGCCGCTCACCCCAGTAGGTGTGAGCTGGGGAGGGGGATATGTGACATAGTCCAAAGATGTTAGGCATTTTAGGTCAGAAAGTGCAGGAATAGTTAAAAATGATCCGTTCCACAGCTTCCCATTAACTCAGGCAGCTGGATGGAAAATCCAGACCACAGATTACAATGGCTCTAGTTCTCCCTCACCTGCTCTTCTAATCACATGCACAGGTATTTAGAGCAGAGAGGTTTTGCATTTCACTCTCTCTCCTTAGAGACTGGAGGCTGGGGGTATCGCTGCTCCCCGGAATCCAGTTCGGGGTGGATGGCCCCTCCAAGTATCACAGTACCAGAGGATTTGCCTGGACACTTGGGACCGAGTTCCCACCACGAACAGATAAGACAAAACAAATGTTTATTGCTGTTGCTAAAAGACTGTGCCGTATCTAGTGACCCTAAATAAGAGAGCATTGTTTTAAGCTGGGGAACGAGGTTAGTTGGCCAGCAGCTGTTATAGAGACTGATTCTGATGTGTAGTTAGATCCCTGAAAGGGATAGGATTTTGTTTATATGATTTTGGTTTTATTTCTTAAAAATAACAGTGTGGGAAATACTGTAACACTGAAATAAGTGAACTGCTGAAGGAAAGTATCTGAGTACCTCTAATCTACACTTGTTAAAGCTGCAGTACCTTACTTGGATGAAAATAAAGCAGGCAGAAGCCTGAGTTAAGCAGCATAATACTTTGCATGATCCTGTTTTTTGTATAAATAACCCTAGAAGACTGTGTCGGGAAGAGCCCAGACAGACGTCAGCGCTACAAAAGAGGGGCGTTTGTCACACCACGTATAGACTGGACTGACGCGGAACCTTTCCTGTGGAGTCCTCTATGCTTCAAAAACTGCGCCGTGCCCCTCAAGAGAATACGCAGGGTTTCCGATCCTGGAGAAGAGAAGATAAGCCTACCTGAGGCTTACACAGAATTCCGCGACGTCTTTGATAAAGTACGATCGGAGGTACTACGCCCCATCGCTCATTCGATTGCCCCATCGACCTGCTGCCCAGCTCAGTGCCCCCAAGAGAATGCTCCTACCCGCTCTCCCTTCTGGAGACCAAAGCCATGAAGGAGTATAAGATAATAAAAATAAAGAAAAACCTGGCGCCAAATAGTCAGTGGAATGTCCTGTACTCCTCAAGGGATCCGCACACTTGCTCGACAGACCATGCAAAGAAAAGAACACAAACAAACAAAAATCATAGCGCAACACTGTAGGGTAAGCAGTACTGCACTAATACACACAAACAGTTAATCATTGCACTCACCCCTATGAAAAAATACAGGAATAAGACCTCTAACAACATGAATAATATACTATGTAAACAAATCATGCTGAAACCTGTATATGAATAAAAGAAAAAAGAACAAATGATTAAATAAAAACAAATAAATATAAAAACATACATGAATGTTAATGCAAATAAATGTTAATAAATTCATTTTATTAAAAACGGAATACCTTATCTTAAAAAAGGAGTCAATTCAATTAATTCATTGAAACCGTAGGGATGTCTGGTATGCATTTCATAAATCCAAAATTGCTCCCGTTTCAATAAATGATTATCTCTATTTACCTGTCTACTACCTAGTGATACACTTTCAAGTCCCTTAAATTTAATACAACCAGGTTCACTGTTATGCACTTCTTTAAAGTGTTTCAAAAGCGGAGTTAATGGCATACCCTTTGCTATTATTTTTGGTATGTTTTTAACATTTCTCAGGTGCTCTAACATGCGCATTTTAAACGGTCTTTTTGTCTTACCAATGTACTGTAAATTACAGCTACACTGTAAGGCATAGACCACATGCGTTGTCTGACAATTAATGAAACTTGTAATATTGTAGACTTTGTTAGTAACTCCTGATGTAACTGTTTTCCCTTGACAGATATGGTTACACGCTTTACACTTTCCGCATTTGTAGGTGCCTTTAACTCCTAGGCGAGTTTTAATATCTCCAGATACGATGGCCTCTCTGGAGACTTGACTTGGAGCCAGAATTTGTTTAAGGTTAGGTGCTCGTTTGAACACTATCCCTGGTTTGGACTTTAGTTGGGGACCCAAAATGGGATCAGCTTTTAATATCCCCCAATGTTTTTGCAGAATTTTTCTAACATTGTAATGGGTATCACTAAATTGAGTAATAAATGCTGGGATTTGATTTTGTCTCTTCTCACTCTTTTTATGATGATATTTCATCAAAGATTTCCTAGGAATCCTTTCTAGTTTTTTGAGCGAAGAGTTTACTAAATCGCTATCATATTCTTTGTCTAGGAATCTTTTCTTTAAAAAGAAAGATTGTTCTTCATAATCCACAGCCTTAGAATCATTTCTCTTTAACCTCCTTATGGGAGAGAGGAAAAAAGAACTACAGGAACTCTCTGTTAAAATTGACAAAGTCAAATTGGACATTATCGGTTTACCAACACTAGAAGGGTTGCCCAAATTAGTTGAAGATATGGTGGGAAAATTGAGAAAACATGAGAAAGGCATAATAAATAAGGAAAAATAAAAAGTTCCTTAGAGATAAGGTTTACTATTTGGAAAATAGGCAAAAGGACTGGAAAGACAAAAAGTCAGATCAAGCTGTCAAAACAGACAGAAATGTCTGTGAGCAGATTTCACAGAAATCTGCAAGTTCAGAACAATCCAAAAAAGAGGTCCAAAAAAATAATAAGAAGCCTATGTCAGTGGGTGCAATACCTAAAAACCCCAAAAATTTGAAGAAATCTCATTATGTAGAGAATATTCAAAGATCAAACAAAGATCTACATAGACCAGTAAATGAAAATATCAAAAGAGATCACTCTAATAATAGACCCTCTAATCAACATAGAGAGAGGAGTCAAAGTGACAACTGGTCAATGGTAGGCAAAAATGGTAAATCCAAGGATGTAAAACATAAATATAAACATCAAAGGAAAAAACAATATGCCAGTAGAGGGGACAAAAGTATTGCATTTGAATTACCAGTTTCAAATAAGTTTCATCAATTAAAAGATAGAACTGACGGTAATGAAAGTGATATAAATGAAGATAATAATGATTGTTTTTTTCAGAAATCGATCAAAAACAAGCCCAACAGACCAAGTTGGGACCTAGACAATCCCCCCTCAAAACCCCTGCAAAACATGAATCGAAAAAGGGGCTACTCAGACGAGGTAAGAGAGGAGGGAGAAAGCCCGCCCACAAAGAGGGGATCCCTGAGCCATTGACACTAACCAGTAATGGGATCTTTAACTTATCTTCATTGATTATAGATAAAGATCTCTTTCAAGTGCTTAAGAAGGGCTTTACGTTTGCCCCTTCTAGAGAATCAAATGAATTTGATCTCTATATTGATCTTCAAAAATATTTTAGAAAAATGACTTTACAGCGTCATTATAGTAGAAATAAGGCTACATCAGATCAAATTTCTCACAATGAGGCAATTGATATTACAGTTGATCAGATGGCTATTATTGAAGATCTAGAAGCACTACTGAAAGAGAGTGACCCTGACTTTGTCAACTTTGGAAGTTACACACATACTGGTTTCAAACCAAATTCTGTATTTTTCCCATATGCCTCAAGAGGACACAATATAGAATTATTTGGAAAACTGGTTGAACAGGATTTCAGAGATATGTGTAAGAAAAAACAACTAGGATTATATTCCAATTTAACTTCGGATGAACAAAAAAGTATTAAACAACTAAAGTCCAATCCTGACATTGTATTAAGGTCAGCTGATAAGGGAGGCGGAATAGTCCTCTTGAATACTGAGGACTATTTTAAGGAAGCTCATCGCCTTTTACAGGACCCCATCTCATATGTCACATTAAAGAAGGACCCCACAAAGGAATTTTTGAGTCTCATTAAAACGCATTTGTATGGAGCTCTGGAACTTGGTATTATTTCTAAGTTGGAGTATCAATATTTGTTCACGGAAACTCCCACTGTTCCAATATTTTATTACATCCCCAAGATACACAAATCTCTCACTTCCCCACCCGGACGTCCTATTATTTCCGGGATTAATTCCCTCACCACTAATTTATCCACCTATATTGATTTTTTTCTACAACCAATGGTCACTTCACTACCATCTCACCTTAAAGATACCACTATGGTTTTACAATTGTTTGATGGTTTCGTTTGGGAAGATAATTATAGATTGGCCACATTAGATGTTCAATCACTATACACCAGTATCCCTCACAAAAAAGGGGTAGAAGCAATTAGACACTTTTTATTGACCCCACAAACACTTCCCATTACACAGGTTGAATTCATTTTATCCTCAATTGAGTTCATCCTCAGTCACAATTATTTTTTGTTTGATTCCCTCTATTTTTTGCAAATCTTGGGGACGGCGATGGGCACAACATTTGCCCCGTCATTCGCCAATTTGTATATGGGCCAGTGGGAGTCTCTGGTGATCTTTAGATGTACTCCTCCGCAACTTAAGCTGTGGAGGAGATACATCGATGATATTATTATTGTGTGGGAGGGGACAGAAGATTCCTATCTTGAGTTTGTCACTAATCTGAACAATAATGATTTTAATTTAAAATTTAGTGGTGAAAATAGCTCAGTAAGCATTCATTATCTCGATTTAGAGATTTACATTGAGGCCAAAACTGTACATACTAAAACACATTTTAAGGCTACAAATGTAAATTCATATTTAGACCCATTTAGTTGTCACGATAAGAGATGGGTCCAAAATATTCCCTTTAATCAATTTCTCAGGTTAAAGAGAAATTATTCTAAGGCTGTGGATTATGAAGAACAATCTTTCTTTTTAAAGAAAAGATTCCTAGACAAAGAATATGATAGCGATTTAGTAAACTCTTCGCACAAAAAAATAGAAAGGATTCCTAGGAAATCTTTGATGAAATATCATCATAAAAAGAGTGAGAAGAGACAAAATCAAATCCCAGCATTTATTACTCAATTTAGTGATACCCATTACAATGTTAGAAAAATTCTGCAAAAACATTGGGGGATATTAAAAGCTGATCCCATTTTGGGTCCCCAACTAAAGTCCAAACCAGGGATAGTGTTCAAACGAGCACCTAACCTTAAACACATTCTGGCTCCAAGTCAAGTCTCCAGAGAGGCCAGCGTATCTGGAGATATTAAAACTCGCCTAGGAGTTAAAGACACGTACAAATGCGGAAAGTGTAAAGCGTGTAACCATATCTGTCAAGGGAAAACAGTTACATCAGGAGTTACTAACAAAGTCTACAATATTACAAGTTTCATTAATTGTCAGACAACGCACGTGGTCTATGCCTTACAGTGTAGCTGTAATTTACAGTACATTGGTAAGACAAAAAGACCGTTTAAAATGCACATGTTAGACATGTTAGAGCAGGGGGGCGCAAACTTTTTTCCATGCGCCCCCCTGCCGGCTGTCCCCTCACTCCCGCGCAACCCCCAACCCCAACTTACCCGCGCTCCGGCGTAATGACGTCACGTTGCCATACTGCACCGACACACTTTATTCGAGCAAATACCCAGTATGTACCTGGCAGATACCTGGAATGCGCCGCTCCTCACCTCTGACAAGCCCCGTTGCGTTTGCCTACCCAGCCTGGGTTCATGCCTGGCTGACGGGCGGCTGATCTGTTAAATGATAATGATTAGGATTTAATAGGCTGCAATGCTTCGCGTGTCTACCAGATGGCATAAATTCATGAATTGTAATGCAGTATATATATATATACTGTGCAGTATTGCAGCCAAAGGGAATAAAATGCTTCAATCCCTGCATGGAAAATAACCCAATGCACTCGGGCAGAAAACAGTCACAAACCTCAATACACCCGGGTATACCCGAATTCGTGGGACTAGCCGAGCTCGAATAAAGTGTGTCGCCAGTGTAGCAACGTGACGTCACATGACCTCGCAGCGTCATTTTGACGCTGCGTTGCCATGGTGACGCAGGAGGAAGCCGCCGGAGCCACGGTAAGTTAGGTTTGCAGAGGCCCTGCAGCTCCCCCGGCACTTAATTTAAGTGCCTTCGGGAAGCGCGCGGGACCTCTGTAAACCCCGCGCCCCCCGTCGGTAGTCTTGCGCCCCCCCTGGGGGTCGCGCCCCCCAGTTTGCGCACCGCTGTGTTAGAGCACCTGAGAAATGTTAAACACATACCAAAAATAATAGCAAAGGGTATGCCATTAACTCCGCTTTTGAAACACTTTAAAGAAGTGCATAACAGTGAACCTGGTTGTATTAAATTTAAGGGACTTGAAAGTGTATCACTAGGTAGTAGACAGGTAAATAGAGATAATCATTTATTGAAACGGGAGCAATTTTGGATTTATGAAATGCATACCAGACATCCCTATGGTTTCAATGAATTAATTGAATTGACTCCTTTTTTAAGATAAGGTATTCCGTTTTTAATAAAATGAATTTATTAACATTTATTTGCATTAACATTCATGTATGTTTTTATATTTATTTGTTTTTATTTAATCATTTGTTCTTTTTTCTTTTATTCATATACAGGTTTCAGCATGATTTGTTTACATAGTATATTATTCATGTTGTTAGAGGTCTTATTCCTGTATTTTTTCATAGGGGTGAGTGCAATGATTAATTTATACTTGCACACATCCCCCACATGAGTTGCTATACACCCTGTTGCCTAGTAACCTTATTTCAAGGTGTTTCAATCAGCGTAGCAATTAGGCAAAGTAAGGGTGTTTCTCTGAGGGGGCTGGTTTCTTCAATCAGTTGCCGCCTATATATACGCGCGGATGACGCTGTACATGACCTCCTGACGAAGTACTTGGTACGAAACGCGTAGAGGTCACGACAGGTCACCCTGCGCGTGTATGCTGGTAAGCTGAGACGGAGCCTGCAGGAGACAGCAGCGGTTTTATCCATCTCCGCGGTGCCGAGATCCGGATCCTGTGCAGACACCGCGAGTCTGCTGACTGTCTCAGTGTGAGTGTCTGTTTCCCCTTGCCAGTGCCCAACCCTATGGCGGTTTCTATACAAATCTGTTGATAGGTTGATTTCATGTTTGTTTTTTTCTTTCATGTTTTTTATATAAATTTTACTGTTTTTGTATACTGTGCAGCTTAGGGTTTAGTCACCATTAGGTGTTCTCCTTGGTAGTACTTAGCCGTCCAGCTGCACAGCTGTTCTGAGGTGGGGTTGGATCCCCTCAGTTTTTGTGTATTTTTAATAAATTACCTTCCACTAATCCCTGGTGCGCATTTGTGCATTTTTTATTTTCTTGTTTTTCAGGGTGCCTTCCCCCCTTTCTAAGAGGGGTTCACCTAGATTTGAGAGTTTCTGGGGAGACGCTTTATGTACATGCTGCAAAGGGATCATCCACACCATCACACAGCACGAGCGCTGAATATCCTGTTTTTTCTACCTCCATGAAGGAGTATATTCATGAGAACCTACAAAATGGGTTAATTCATAAATCTTCTTCTCCCGCCGGAGCAGGCTTCTTCTTTGTAAAAAAGAAAGACAGATCCCTACGACCCTGTATCGATTATAGAGGTCTTAACAAGATCACCATCAAGAATCGATACCCTCTACCACTGATTTCGGAGCTCTTCGACCGCTTAAAGGGGGCCACCATCTTCACTAAATTGAACCTGCGTGGGCCTACAGTTTGGTAAGAATTTGCTAAGACAACGAGTGGAAGACGGCCTTCAATACTCGAGACGGCCATTACAATGCCCCTGCCGTTTTTTAGGATTTCGTTAACTAAATTTTCAGAGATCTGCTCAACCAATATGTCATAGTATTCTTGGACAACATAATGATTTTTTCCAAGTCTCTACAGGAACATTTGGGTCATGTCAAGCAGGTACTTCTACACCTACGTGAAAACCATCTGTTCGCCAAACTGGAAAAGTGTCAGTTCCACCAAACCACCACAGCCTTTTTGGGGTACATCATCTGACACTGGTCTTGCCAAGGATCCAGCCAAGGTAAAAGCGGTCCTGGATTGGCCTTGTCCCACAATCTTAAGCCGCACAACGCTTCCTGGGCTTCGCCAATACCGCAGATTCATCCAGAATTTCTCTTCTGCGGTAGTACCCATTACGGCCCTGACTAAAAAAGGTGCAGATCCAACTTCATGGTCTTCGGCGGCCATTCAAGCCTTCGACCACCTGAAAACCACCTTCGTTTCGGCACTCATCCTCATACATCCGGACCCTAACCTGCCTTTCACCTTAGAAGTAGATGCATCCAAAGTTGGGGCCGAAGCTATTCTGTCACACAGGAAGACTCCCCAAGCCAGACTCCATCCGTAGGCATTTTTTTTCGAATAAAAATGATCCCACCGAACAGAATTATAATGTAGGTAACCGGGAACTTCTAGCCATCAAGTTGGCCCTAGAAGAGTGGAGACACCTCCTAGAGGGCATGGAGAACCGTATTACCATTTTGACCGACCACAAAAACCTGCTCTACATCAAAGGCGCTCGGCGCCTAGGGGCTTGACAGGCTCAATGGTCACTTTTTTTCCAGTTTCAATTTTATAATCTCATACTTACCGGGTTCGAAGAATGTGAAGGCCGATGCCCTCTCCTGTCAGTTTCTGGTGGAGGCCAAGACCGAGAACTAACAGGAGACCATACTCCCCTCTATATGCTTCATTTACGCTAACACTTTCAATGCCTTGGAAAATATTGTACAAGATCAATCTCACATCCCTGAGGGTCTCAAAGTCCCAGAGTGTCGATTCTTTACTGCACGGCCTACCGGGGAAAGGTACTGGAATGGGGTCTGTAACAGGGGAGTTATCCCTGCTCAGGAAATGTGCCTCTAATCCAGCAGTGTGGTGGTTAACTGCTGTTAGTCAATTATCCAACACCACCTGCCTGATTAGCTTCTTAGAAAAGCCTGTCTTTTGAGACAGGAAGGGAGATTGTTCCTGAGTCTCACAAGTTGTGAGACTGACCATGGGGACAGATGTCTTGAGCCTGCCAGAAGAAACAGCAGAGCTGCTTGCAAGACACAGGGGAAAGCACCTCTAAACCTGAATGCTGACAAAACCTGAGGAAAAAGGCAGCAACCCGGGAACAGAGAAGACTTTCCCTCCAACTACAAGAAACAGATAAGACTTTCCTTTATAAGACTTTTGGTATATCTGCTCATATCAAGATATATGTTTGGGGCTGGGAGACCTGCTTATTTAAAGGGAGTTGTGGACTGCATAGGTTTCACTAGAAATACTCCCAAGTGAATAGAAGCTTTGTTTGACCCCTTGTTTGGATGATTTTCTGATGTTAAGGAAACAGGCGCAAAAAAGCCTTATTTAATTTCACCTTAACAAGTCTCCCTTGCATACCTCTGTGCGCGTCCTCCTACATATGGTGTCAGAATCGGGATTGAGGTGGTTCTTGAAGTTAAAAGGGGTCCGGAGATTGCCTGTGAATTTTTTTGGGTGCTTTTTGCCTACAAACAGCCTGAGCAACATAAACAAAGAACCTAATGCAGCAGAGAACAGAGTTAAAGGGACACACCCAGGCAGGAAATCTACACTGCACTGAAACTTACAAAACCACAGATGGACTCTTTTCCCCGATTCCAAGAGGAGAGAGAGAGACTGTGCTGAAGCAGGTAAACCTTAATTGCCTATCACAAATAAAGTGTAATATGGTCACTGAAATAGGGTTTTTTTCCTTCCAGCTGTAGTCAGGGGTCAAGAAGTAAGTTAGCCCTTAAAAGGGATAGGCGTTTGTTGTTTTCAAATGTTTCGCTGAAGCAGTGAATACAGATGGTGACACATGAGCAGTACTGATTCTGCAAGTAAAGGCTGCCATACCGCATAGGACTACCAGTTGTGAATGGAGTATATGCAGAAAAGTGTGAAAATTGATGCAAGACTGTGCTGAAGCAGGGGAATTTTCAGTAAACAAGTGCTGAGGGTAAAATTGCCCTACTGGGGAAAAAGGAATTGCTGAGCTGTGTAAAAGGTATACCAAAGTGTGAAGAGTGAATGCCATAATACCCAAAGTTGAGACTGAACATTACTGAACTCAAGCAGAAAACCACATTATTGGGCTGAAGCGGAGGGTATTGAATCTAGCAAGTAAATGGTGTAAAGCAAACAGAAATTTTTACCTAACAACTGCACATCCAGTATACCTAATGAGAGAGAATGCGTGCACAGTACTGCTGATAGTGTAAAACTTACCCAAGAAAAAGTAAAGTCTACAGAGATGCCTGTGAGAGCTACGACCTCTACAAGCAAAATATGCCCACCTGTAGGACTACCACAATTGGGGGTTCTAGCAAATACAGTGGTAACAGCTGCAATAGCGCCTCCTGAGGTCAGGAAGAAAATTACACCTGATAGCCCCAAAATGGAGGACAAGATGCAGCGTTCCTGTAATGAACCCTACCCCACGGAAGAGTGGCCCTTCCAGTCCAATAAAGAGGAAGACATCTCTTATGGGGAACCCAAACCGAGTCACACCCACAAAACACCACAAGAATGGTGGGGGTGCCTGAACTCGGCATGAACCGAAAGGACCGCTCTCTATGATGACGAATATGGTCGACAGGAGAAAGAGCGGGAGCAGCAGATCACCAAATATTTCTGTCAGCTAAAGCAACTGCAAGAAAAGCCTGGCGTATACAATGAAGCCGCTGAAGTATCAAATAAAGAAGGAGACCCCAGTATTCCTGATCGGACGGAGTCATCCAAAACAAAAAGGCGTAAAAAGAAAAAGAAAAGCGGTTCTTCACTTACCGTGGAAGGAACAGACACGTTCGCAGATCCTGTGTAGAAAAAGGGGGACCGAGTTGCCCTGCAGCCTAGAGAAAATGGAGAATTCGTCCCGCGAATTATCGAATATCCAGAGGGCCCAAGGCAGAAGTCGTGTACCCCAAAGAAGTGTCTGTCCGGTGCCAACAGTGAGTAACCCTCAACCAACCATCCCAGGGAAGTGGAGCCGGAACCAGTGAGTGATGATCCCTTGACCAGCCCTGAAGACGCCCTGAAAATTGCCAGGCGTGACTGTGATCTACTCCGGGAACAATTGAAACTTGAGAGGGAAGATAATGCTGAGTTACAGAAGACGGTGCTCGCAATGTACTCTGTATCTGGAACAGAATTGGACGATCTCAAGACTGAGCTAGATACTGCAAACGTGTGACGGTTCAGGGGATTCCTGCTTCCCAATGTGTCCCCATCACCCCTGTTCTCCCTGCCTCTGACCCTTTTCCTCCGCCTCCTCGTTCATCTCTCCCTTCCAGATGTGCATAAATGGAAGGAGGACTGCAAGGAGGCCCTGAATAGTACAGAGACTGAAAAATGAGAACATTTAAGATTAAAAAGAGAAAACTTAAAAAAGGAAGGGAGATTGTTCCTGAGTCTCACAAGTTGTGAGACTGACCATGGGGACAGATGTCTTGAGCCTGCCAGAAGAAACAGCAGAGCTGCTTGCAAGACACAGGGGAAAGCACCTCTAAACCTGAATGCTGACAAAACCTGAGGAAAAAGGCAGCAACCCAGGAACAGAGAAGACTTTCCCTCCAACTACAAGAAACAGATAAGACTTTCCTTTATAAGACTTTTGGTATATCTGCTCATATCAAGATATATGTTTGGGGCTGGGAGACCTGCTTATTTAAAGGGAGTTGTGGACTGCATAGGTTTCACTAGAAATACTCCCAAGTGAATAGAAGCTTTGTTTGACCCCTTGTTTGGATGATTTTCTGATGTTAAGGAAACAGGAGCAATAAAAGCCTTATTTAATTTCACCTTAACAAGTCTCCCTTGCATACCTCTGTGCGCGTCCACCTACATGGTCATTCTTCCAAATGGACATCCAGGTACTAGAAGAACTACCGACTTTTTGGAGCTGACCTTTTGGTGGCCCGGTATGCAGAGGGATATCAAGGAATTTGTCGCTGCGTGCCCTACAAGTGTTCATAATAGGACTCCCTGGAACAAACCGTCAGGCCTTCTTTGACCTCTCACATCCCGGATTGTCCATGGACCCACCTTTCCATGGACTTCATAGTGGAATTACCCAGTTCCAAAGGGATGAATACCATCTTGGTAGTGGTGGACCGCTTCTCCAAGCAAACTCCCTTTATTCCGTTGAAGAGTCTTTCCAATGCCTCTAAACTGGCAGTTGTCTTATTAAGGAATTTTTTTGTCTTCATGGGGTACCACAGGTCATAGTTTCCGATCGAGGTTCACAATTAATTTCTAAGTTTTGGCGCTCATTCTCTCAGCCATTAGGGATCTCACTTAATTTCTCCTCAGGTTACCACCCCCAGACCAACGGTCAGACGGAGCGTACCAACCAGTCGCTAGAGCAGTACATTTGATGCTTTGTCTCGGACACTCAGGATGACTGGATTGACCTTTTGCCCTGGACCAAGTTCGCGCACAATAATTTTTGCAGTGAATCTACTATGGAGTCGCCCTTCTTCATCAACTATGGTTTCCACCGTCTCTTCTTCCCATCTCTACATCCAGATCTGGGGTGCCGGCAGCAGACAACAGAGTATGTTGGTTGCAAAACTCTTGGAAGAGGATTCATAGGAATCTTAAGAGGGCAACTTCCAGACAGAAGATTCAAGCAGACCGTCATCGACGGAAGATTCTGGAATACAGCCCGGGAGACAAGGTGTGGCTATCCTCAAAAAATATTCACCTCAAGGGTCCTACTCTCAAATTGGCACTGAGGTTCATTGGTCCTTTCACTGTCATGGAAAAAGTCAACCCGGTAGCATACCGTTTCCCTCCTCCATGAGAATTCCGTCGATTTTCCACACCTCATTACTGAAACCTCATATTTAGGATCCTCTTCTCCTGCCTTGTCCTCGCCTCTGGGACCCCTCCTCATGGAAAGCCAACAAAAGTTTGAAGTTCAATCCGTGTTAGACGCTAGGATCACCAGGGGAGCTCTCCAGTACCTTGTACACTGGAAAGGGTTTGGACCAGAGGAACATTCCTGGATACCTCAGCATCTTCTACATGCTCCCAGGCTCGTCCGGTCCTTTCATTCTAAATACCCTCACAAGGCATCCTTGAGACGCCCGGAGGTCGCTCCTGAGTGGGGGGAGGGGAAGGGGTACTGTAAGGATCCATGATCAGCGGACGCAGTGTCCGCCTACCCCAACCTGCAATCCGGTGCTCTGCAATCCTCCTCCCTTGACACATCCCACGGTGCCGCTAGTGCCGTCAGCCTCGGGTCGCGCATGGACCCCGCACTGGAGGAAATACTGTCTCTGCTGGCCCCGCCTCCAGGCTACATCCTCGCAGTGCACACGCTATGCGTGGACGGCAGGTGCATGCTCCGAATCGGGTCCTTGCTTCTGTTCACTACCCCACAGCTGCTGCTGCTTCCTCCTACTCTGCATATCACAGCAAGGGATATTAGTGAGTCCTTCCTTGCAGCCTCTCTATGGGCCCAGGGCACTATATATGCTCAGATAGATCCTTGGCAAGATGGCTGAGCATAAGACTTCATTCAGTGCAAAGTGCTTACTGCAATTCCTGCCTCCGCGTCTTGTACCTGTGTCTACTGTTCCTAGCTCTGGCTTGTCTGACCTTGGTTTTTTCTGGACTCCGTACTGCTCTACTCCTGACCCCGGCTTACCTACGACGATCCGCACCTCTCCAATCCCAACCTCGGCAAGTACCTTAGACTATCTGCAACTCTCTAACCTCGACAAGTACCTTCTACCACTCTGACCTCTACAACCCCGACCTCGGCAAGTACCTTCTACCACTCTGACCCGGCTACCACTACCAATCTATACTCCAGACGTGCTCTCGCGGCTGAAGGTTGGTGTTTTTATCAATCCCCACCTCGGCCCCGCGGTCATGTCCTGTTTGTGGTGAGCACTCCATTACACCTCCGTTGCCACAAACAATGCAATCAAAAATACAATCTAATGTCCCCTAACCCCTTAATCACCTTAGTGGTTAGTAACCGCTAGAGTAATTAAGGGGTTAACCCACCATACCCCACTCAACACACAGAATACCTAACCACCATCCCCAGTCATCTACCACCACATCCACCCATTCATTGGTACAGTTAGTACATCCTACCCATATAATATGGGCCTGATTTACCACTATATCAATAAATGGTGAAGTAAACAAAAAGCAGGCCCAAAATAAAACACATTACATAGCAAACTAAACACATAACAAATGCCAAGAAAACAATTGATTGGCACAGTGGGTACATCATGCCCATATAATATAGGCATGATTTAACAATATGCCAGTCAATGGTCAACCTAAAAATAAACAATCAAAAACAATATCCAATGCATTCAAAACAATCACCAAATAAACAACAATAAGAAAGTAAACACAACAACATTACCACCATTCAATTAAGCAAATACCAATTAAACACCAGAATTAAAAATTAAAAAACACCAAAACAAACCCATCATTAAATAAAAGAAATCTCAAAATAAACACCATCAGTCAAAATTACAATACCAAAAATAATCCACTATTAAAAAGCAACACCAAAAACACCCCTGAAATAATCAATTGACAACACCACCAAAAATGCCAGCATACAAATTCAAAAAACAAAGTACCAAAATACATGTAAAATACATAAAAGCAAGCATTTGCCAAAATATGTATGTAATGTAATGTAAAGGGACATACATATATACATTTGCAATCAATGGGCAATCCAAAAGATTGAATAAGAATAAAAATACAATGAAAAAACCTGTAAAAGAAAAATAACATACATTCAATGGTTTTTCTTACCTTTAGATGTCTTCACCCACCCTTGCCATGGGTCTCCGGAAGCTCTCGAACCAATCCACGATCACAAACAGCAATGGGTCACAGGTAAAGTCCAAAATCCTTTTCTTCTTTATTTATCTTCATCTGTAAATTGTAATGCATTTTGGGGTCTTCTATCTTCTTCTTCTGTATCTTCTTCTTCATCTGTAGCTGTATCTTCATCCATCTTCATCTTCATCTGTAACGTATTGTAATTCTATTGGTGGAGGAGGTCCTCCCTCCTCTGCTTCTTGCCGTCAAATGAGGCTGCACAGGCTTTTATAGGCTTGTGACGTCATGTAAAGTGAGTGAAGCCAGCCAATCAGAATGGCTGTGCTTCCTTTCCCTTTAACATGACGTCACAAAACCAACATGGCTTCCATCACATGATACTTCAGCCAATCCGATTGTGAGAACTATATCTCCAATCTCAATGGTTGCAGTAGAATGTTGTGTTTTTTGGGCACAAGATTGGTACTGCAGGCCAGTGTGGACCCCTTGATACCCGCGGGGACCACTTGGAGGCCCCCGACACCCGCAAAGACCCCCAGACACACGGACACCCGTGGAAACCACCCGGGAACACCCACCGGCCTCTTGGATTCATTCTGTGCATGGAAAAACAATAACAATGTTTTTTTTCATGCCTCCATCTCTTTTGCGCCAGCCTTTAGCTTGTGAAAAGAAATGGCGAGTTTTTACAGTGCGATTCACTTATCACTGCTTTGTGAATTGCGCAGACTGGCAAAAAACGGCTGGTTTGCCATTTTTTGTCTGATCGGACGACTTATTTTTTTGGGTGATAAGAAGCCTTTTATGTGCGATACTGCACTGTTATTAATGCTTTGTGAATCGCGCAGCAGGCATTATCGCACTTAACTGCTTTTAAGTGTGATAAACGCCCTTTATCACTGCTTGGTGAAACACCCCCAAATTGTGCCAGCTGACATTATCGGAACCTTTCGCTCCCTGGGATATTCTTTCTTTTCTTAATTGTGTCGAAGGGAGACTAAATCTTGGATTTTAGTGAGCCCATACCGAACCAGGTCTTAAAAGTTTTTTGGACAAGCCCGGGTTGAAATTCTGGATTGCTGAATAGAGGAACTAGGGACGAGTTATTTGTTGTTAAATTATGTTTTATTTTCTGGGTGTGCCATAATTTGAGCGAATGAAGAACCTGGGGAGTGACGTGTGTGTGGATTTTCTGTGCGGTTTTGAGATCCACATTAACGTATCTATTTGGGATGGCAAAACGTTGTCCCTCCCTATGTCCACCCAGACCCGTTCGCCTCTTGGAGCTTGCCAATGTACCAGGTGGGTATACGGTGATACTGTAAGGAATCCACACCTGAGTTTACTGGTTATCTTTGCTTTGCAGACCTGGGCAGTCCTGGAACACTCCCCTTGGTGTGCAAGCTATTTACAGCAGCTGTGCAAGCTATTTACTGCAGCTCCAGCCTGTGCTCTCTCATTGGAAGAATGCTCTTACACTCCCCCTTCTGACATTGGCCTGCTGACCTTTAAATACTGCATTCACACAATCCCTCTCTGCCGAGCATAATCCTTCTTGGATGTTACCTGTGTTTTGCCACAAGCCGCTGGCTTGTTATCCCTCGTTACTTATCTCTCTTGGAATTGTTCTAGTTTGTTGTACTCGTTTCAGTTTCCACCAGGCCTGCTGCTGCTACGCTGAGGCCTGAGTTCCTGGTTCACAGAGGCCTTTGTTTTGCCTGCCTGGATTCTACTACCTGCTGCATTCACCCCCAGCTGAGGTATTGTTTGGATGCCGTGGCCTGCTGCTCTCTCTCCCTTTGCAGAGGCCTGCTTGAACTTTTGCGCTGAAGCACGGGGTTACCAGTACTGCCTGGTGGTGGGCCCACTCCGGTCAGTCTTCCCTCTCCTAGACCGGCGCCATGGGTCGTGGACACCACTCGCGCAAACCCCGTTCCCGACCTGCAGCGATTACGCTGAAGCAAAAGGACCAGCTTGATTTCCTGTTGCCGACTCCCTGCTTGGATTACGACTATCCGAATACCTCCTACCCCGACTCTGGCTCGTCCAACGACTATGCTGTTCTCTCCAGCCCTGAACCCGGCCTGTTTGACTATGAACTTCGCACTCCAGACCAGTCTGCGCGGTCTAAGGTCGGTGAATATATAACCCCACCTCAGCCCCGCGGTCCGGCCTCGGTTTGTGGCGAGCACAACCGTAACAGATACATAGTAATATGATAATACATTTGGTAGGCCGATCCTCCCTAAATTCCCTGCGAGTCTCATGGAGGCTTTGGCCATTGTGTGCTGTTTATGATTCCAAATGAACTTTGATACTGATATTTGTAGGGCTTTAATGTCCTGGAATTGTATAGGGATTGGGAGCGTTCGGAATAGATACGTAATCCTTGGAAGAAGGTTCATTTTCACCAAACACACCCTACCAAACCAGGAAATACAATATTTGTCTCAAGATTCCAAGTCCTTTTTTTAGGGTCTTAATGACTTTTGGGAAGCTAGCCTTGTATAAAGGAGTCGTATGAATTTCAAGTCTGATCCCCAAATAAGGGATCTCATGCCTTTCCCAGTTTGTAGAGCAGTTTCTTATTGACTGGTGGTATACACAAGCTGAGAGCCATAGATTTTGTATGATTCATTCTTAAGCCTGACCATGAACCATAGCAGGTTATGGTGTTGAATAGGTTCGGGAGTGACTACATTGGTTTGGACAGGGTCAATAGGATATTGTCTGTGAATAGCAATATTTTGTATTGGGATTGGGCTAGGGTTATTCCATGGATGTTAGGGTGTTTTCTAATCTAATACAACATGCCAGAGGTTCAATTTCAGGAGCAAACAGGAGAGGGGAGAGGGGGCATCCCTGCCTTCTGCCTTTGGTTATAGGGATTTAATCTGCTTTATAGCCCTCCCAGATGGTTGTGAATGGGATATCTGGGTTTTTATTTATTTCAAAGTATGATTTAATCTCATTTTTGATGCTCATCACCAACTCTGGCATGCATAGCAAGGGTCATTTAGCCTCCAAGAGAATGAGTGTGAGTGAGAATGAGTGTTCCAGTGGAAGAATATCCTCTAGTTTTAAGGATATTCCTGCATGGTCTGGCCATGTGATAGGGTAAATGCGTGTCAGTCGCATTATGCCTAAAGAGTTATCTGCTTGGAAGTAGACAATGAGAGTGTATGATTTGTGTACGGTAGTGTTCTGACAAGAAAATTACTTGTTCAAGAGATTGATTCGGATTGTCGAGCGCAGCCACTAGGGCACACATGAATAACACCAACACTAGTTATGAGTAAATATAATTTATTGGGTACTTAGCTTTGGATATATTTCTGCATTCTATGGCACTCAGGATATGTGACGGTTCAGGGGATTCCTGCTTCTCAATGTGTCCCCGTCACCCCTGTTATCCCTGCCTCTGATCTTCCTCCTCCGCCTCCTCGTTCATCTCTCCCTTCCTCCTCCCGCACCTGTTCCTCTGCGGCCTGTCCGGACGCACGCCCAGCTGTCACGCGCGTTCCCCGCAAGGTGCGCGCTTATCCCTAAACTCCCGATTCCTCCCGCGGCACTCAATCGCTCGCGGCGCCCCTCGATTCCCTCTCCTGCCATGTTACCTCCTTCAGCTGCTCCTTCTGCCCCGTCGCCGTCCTTGGCGAGCGCCCCCGTGGCGCGATGCTCCTCACGGTCCCTGGCACACACTGTGCGCGCGCATACAGCCCTTACAGAAGGCGCACGCACACGCTCCACTTCCCTGAGCCCTGGTTCCGCCCCTCATAGTGTGCAAGCCATTTCCCTGTCTGATCTACCTGTCTCCTCCCTTTCTCCTTCTGACCTATCTCTGCAACCCCTCACTCTACCTTCTGCTCCTACTCTCTCTCCCATTGGTGATCCCTCCTTTATAATCCCTGTCTGTCCTCTAGCTCATTGCTCTGCATAGCTTCTTGTGACCCCTGTGTGTGCAGTCTCTATGCTTGGCTCTCCTGTCTCTTTCAGTGCTGGTTCCTGTCCCTGTTTAACTTTGGATCTCCATGGCTTGAACTCTGCTTTGAATTGGATTTCCCCGCTTTCTCCTGCCCTTGGACCCTGCATTCTGATACGTTTACGCTGCCTTCTCCTATCCTCGAACACTGGCTTATGGACTTGATTACGCTGCCCTCTATTACCCCTGAACTCTGGCACACGGACATTACTATCCAAACTCTCATACCCAGGACATTGCAAGTATCTGCTAACCTTTTCTCAACAGGCCCGGCAACGCACTACCACACTCCGGGCACGCCCTCATTGCTGTGGGTGTGTGTTATAACCTTACCCACCTCAGTACTGGGGACTGGCCAGGTCTGTGGGCATACAGGCGTTACAGGATACCGCTCATGATGTCATCAACAACCAGGGGACTCCCATCAATGGTTCAGATGAACTGCCTGGTCAATAGTTGCTATTCTGTGATCAATTTGTACTGCGCGCAGTCCTGAATATACTATCAGCTTTGTTACAGTCGAGAGTCTGGCACATTTCTGTGCTGTACAAATGTATCAGAGAACATATCCAGGCATTCAGCCAACATCCCAGTTAGGGAACAAGAGGGGAGGCCCGGTCCCAGATGAAATTCATCTTTCAGATCTGGTAGGAGTTGCTTGAGAATACGTTGGACAATTTCGTCCGCTCTGCCAGCAGACTCAAGAACCCACCGTATAGTGTTATGCCAGGACCTATTATCCAAGACCTCCTGTTGTTCCGAGATGACTATCATACGGTCTCCCAGTGAGAGGGTCTCGGTGTCCATTTCCAGCATGGCTTTTTTCTAGCTTCTCTTAAAGGGCCTTCGTCCCCTCTACGAGGGAGTCCAACTCGAGGTTCATAGCATAACATCGCTTTCAGACTGCCATGAAGTTCAGCAATATCTTTCTTAGTCGAGGGCTGGCTTGGCAGGCCCAGCTCCGAATCTGATGCATCACCCCCCTGATTGAATGAACATGGTGTGACGTTTCAGGGGATTCCTTCCTCTCCATGTGTCCCCGGCACCGCTCTTCCCCCTGCCTCTGATCTCCCTTCCTTGCCTCCTCGTTCTGTTCTCCCTTCCTTCTCCCGCACCCGTCCCTCTGCGGCATCCCCTGATGCTCTCCCAGCGTCTGCGCGCGTTCCCCGCAGGGTGCGCGCATATTCTCAAACACCCGGTCCCCTCCACAGTACTCCCTGCTCGTGGCCTCCCTCTGTCTCTCCTCCAGTCCCTTTACCTCCTGCAGTCACTCCTCCGGTTCTCTCTCTCCCCTCGGCGGGTGCCCCCGCAGCGCAGCGCTCCGCGCGCCTCCTGACACAGCCTGTGCGTGCGCACCCCAACCGTAGAGGGCGCGCGCACGTGCTCCTCTTGTACACTTCCCCAGACCTCTGGCTCCGCCCCCCATGCTGTACAAGCCATCTCCATCTCTGATCTACCTGTCTCCTCCCTCTCTCCTATCCCTGCTGCCTCTCACTTCAGCCTCTACTCCTCCTCGCTCTCCCATTGTTGTTCCCTCCTTTATAACCCGTCTGTCCTCTAGCTCATTGCTCTGCATAGCTTCTTGTAACCTGTGTGTGCAGTCCTATGCTTAACTCTCCTGTGTCTTTCAGCGTTTGTTCCTGCTCCTGCGCCTGCTTAATCCTGGATCTCCCTGGCTTGAACTCTGCTTTGTACTGGATTACCCTGCTCTCTCCTGCCCTTGAACCCTGCTTACGGATACGACTATGCTGCCTTCTGTTATCCCTGGACTCTGGCTTACGGACAGCACTATCCTGCTCTCTATTGCCATAGACTCTGGCACACGGACATCACTACCCGAACTCTGAATCCCAAGGCGTTGCAAGTATACCTTAACCTTCTTTCTACAGGCCCGGCAACGCACTACCACACTCCGGGCACGCCCTCACTGCTGTGGGTGCGTGTTATAACCCTACCCACCTCAGTACTGGGGACTGGCCAGGTCTGCGGACATACAGTTGTTACACATGGGTTATGGATATGTGTACGTTACCATCAGCGATTTCACAGATTTCAATGGCATCTCTCACATACAGATGTAGCCAACATTTACCATGGGGGAAATAGCGAAATAGCCTCTCCACCTTCCTGCGTGCAGCTGATTCAAATTAATGGCCTTCTTGTTGTGCATGTCCCACTGCAGCGTGGCCAACGTTGCAATAAAGGTGGTTACATCTGTACATCGGGATATTTTAATGAAGTAAAAAAGTTATATTCAGCATTTCACCACCAAAGAGCTCACTGTAACGGTTATGCTCACCACATACCTGGACCGGACCGCGGGGCTGAGGTGGGGATAGATATACACCGACCTTAGACCACGAAGCCGGATCCAGGTTGCGAATTCCGTGGTCAAACGTAGCTGGGTCAGGACTGGAGAAGGCAGGGTAATCGGTAGACAAGCCAGGGTCAGGGCAGGCGGCACAGGAGCGGAGGTTGCGGTCACGAGCAGAGGTCATCATCAGGAAAACAAGGTTGAAGTTGCTTCAGCGTAGAGAGCAGGAAACAGGGACTGGGGATCCAGTGTTTCAGCACAGAACAGCTCCTCCTAGCTGGGTACAACTGTGAGTAGTGGAGGCTACTGGAAGAAGGAAGATTGCAGAAGGGAAAGCACGGAGGATCCAGCGCTTCAGCACAGAACAGCACCCCCTAGCCGGGTACAGCTGAGTGGTGGAGGCCACCTGAAGGTCACTGGGAACAGGAACTGCAGACAGGACAAGAAACACTGAGGGCTTCAGTGTAACCGCTTCAGCGCAGCGAAGTCTGCCAGACTAGCAGCTATGGCAAGGCCAAGGCAGGCCAAACAGAGGTGCTGTGGCAAGCACAGTTACTTGAGAAAGTCTATGTTCAGCCATGAGGAAATGGGAGTGCCCAGTACAAGAAGGGCGTGGAGCCAATCAAAGGACAGGGGTGTGAGGGAATTCCTCCAATGACGGAGAACAGAGAGAGCTGCACAGGAGGCATCCAGGCTGCAGTGATTGCAGGAGCAGGGGATGCCGATTGCAGAAACAAGGGGGAGTCTAGAAGCTGCATAATTCTGTAAGGAATAGGTTTCAGCCAAACCCAGAAGCGGGTTCCTTACACTCACTTATTTATTAATATATTTGAAGTTACAAGCTATTAAGAATTTGATTAGTGTTAGGACCTGCACAGATTTGGTCTACCTTGGCGTTTGGTGTGCAGGCTTAAGATACTTTGGCCAAAGAATCAAACTAAATGACCATATGTTTTAGTTGATATATATATATATATATATTTTACTGTGTATCTGTGTCATTGGAAGTAGCATTGGGCTCTGTCTGTGTTCTATGTTCTGTCCTTGATTTTAACCATATATTGCCATGCCCAGTAGCACTCCGTTTTGACACTCATATGCAAATATATATATTGTGGTTACTTTGGGGGTATATAAATTAGGAGCTTACTGGTTTTCTCTGTTTTGCTATATTTGAAGTTTGTCAGTTGTTCATTTGCTTTTATTTACATAGAAGGATCATCCTCTTAAAATTCAGGAACTGAATTTACAAGTAAGTTAATAGCTATGGACATTAAATAATGCAGTGGTCATTATCTTAATTGTTTTAAATCTGTGGTTCCATAGACAATAGAATCTCGCTCCTACAAATCAGTATATTTTCATTTTATAGTTTACAAACCTTATAGTTACCTAGCAAACCACAGATGATGAACCTATTTTGAATTAGGCATGCATCTGCTCTCTAATACTTAATAGGATCATCCTCTTAAAATTTAGAAGAACTCATAAAAAGCGTGACAATAGAATTGAGAGCTATGGGGAGAAAAATCATTGTTTACCATCAGAGCGTTCATAGACTTCTATAGAGCTTCACTCTCACAAAACAGCTGGCGCTGAGCGGGCGGCGCTTGGCGTGGTTACTTATATATATATATATATATATATATATATATATATATATATATATGCAAGTTCCCTATCATGCGATGCGCGTGCATGTGCGGGCACACACGCTCTGCGCTTTTAATAAAATTTTTAAACTTTCCCGCTTGCTCAGATATCCTGCAATTGCGCCACTCTCTCCCCCCTGCGCGCGCGCAAGTTGCAGGACACCCAGCGTCCATGCTCCAAGCATGAGTGTGCTCAGCACCAGCGGGGACTCAGCCTAAAACAAATCTGGGGCAATCATCAACAAGACCCAGGCACATGCTGGGTACATGCTGCAACATCTCAGTGACATTTCTGCAGGCAGACTACTGGCCCATCGGATTAACAGCGGGGGTCCCTGGCAGTCCCATTCAAACTGAATGGGACTGCCAGGGACACCTGCTGTGTTAATCCGATGAGCCATTAATCTCTGCAGAAATGTCACTGAAATGTTTGCAGCATGTACCTGGATCTTGTTGGTGATAGCCCCAGATTTTCCAAGGCAAATTTAAGGCAAGTTTTAGAATACTCGTCAGCGCACCTGTACATTAGTATATGGAAATTAATATTATTTTCATCATCAGACTAGAATGTCAATGGAAAATTAGATACATTTTACAGCGATCGGTCTGTCAGCTAAAATGTAATCAGAGACTTAATTTTCAACTAAAATTTGTTTTCATTTAACTTCCATGTATCTAAATATTACCCTATTTTCTTCCATGTATCTAAATATTACCCTATTTTGTGTTGCACTTTGTTATTTTACATTCTTCCAATATTGGGGTTACGTAGCAGAAATACAGCGTTTGAGTGAGTATTGTTCATAATCTGTGGTTTGCTAGGTACCTATATGTGGAATAACAATAGAATGTATTTCATTTATTTCCCCTACTCTAGCTCAATACACTGACTTAGTTTTTAATGTTGTAGTCTGAATTTGATATGTCATTTTAAAGGTAACATTTTAAGATAGCTCACTGGAGTACGCTACGAAAAGTTGGTTCTGGAATATGGTCCAAATCTTATTATTATTATATAGACTTCAATGAAATCTCATTCTCATAAATCAGAATAATTCACCCTCCCAACCTTTGCCACATAAATATAGGTACACTACAGTATGTCCATGTGAGATAAAGGAGCTTCCAGGCAAGTGACCCCACAGGACGCAGTATAACACCTACATTCAGCCCCCATGATTGTATAGGTGGGGGACTGGGGTGCTGGGATTATATATTTTCAGATCATGACTCATGGTCATGTATGCATGTTACTGATTTTGTATGTACAGCACCATCCATCCCAAAAAAATATGTACCTGCACCACTGTGTACAATTTACAACTATCATATGGTCAGAAAAAGGATTATTAATGGATTTGTACATAGACACTAGAAGTGGTATTAACCCACCCCCTAAACAACTGATCATTATTAGACGAGTCACCGATCTTCCAACTGCTTTAATTATCTGAAGCATCAGCAGCCACTGGCAGAAATAGGTACAATAAGTACAGCTGCATTTAATAGTTGCTGGGCATAGAAAACAGGTACAGTTGGAGGATATGGAATATTTACATTCAAGTATTTTATGCTCTGGACCAGAACCTCACGAGCTTGGGAATACATCTTGCCGCACACACTTCAACAACAACAACAAAAAGCATCCTTCCGAAATGAAGTAATCGATCTCACAACCGGCTCAGTATTATGAGAGCTACGGGAATTATCGGACGCCGTGGACATCAACTACACAGCGCAGATCAGTCCCTTTGCTATATAGATATTAGCCTCTCTGCTTGTCAGCACAGTGGAGAACAATCGGCGCGCGCGCACGTTTCCCCCCTCCCAATCTCCTCGAACGTTCCGACAACAATAGGTACAAATAGAACGTTGTGTGTACGCGCGTTCTAGAACGCCCAGACAGATCGAACGTCCCGGTCCTCCTCCCTCAGGCGCTGATGGGGGTGGAGTTATTGCACAGTAACTCCAGCCTCTCTAAATAGTGAATGGGGAGGTGGGGAGAGCGGAGGCCGATTGCATGTGTTATTACACACTTCCTGTGATATATTTATGACCGCCGCTTCAATTTCCGGTAGCAGATCGGGAGTTATCCCCTCCCCTCTCTACTGCCTATTTTGTATGTTTCTGCCTGAGCCAATGTAAGACCATCGCCTTGCCTGAGTTGCGAAGAAAGGTGTGGGGTGGGAAGGTGATACTGCCTAGGTTATTATATCTACCCTCCCTAAAGATATACTGCTCTAGATGAGTGAGGGTTGGATGGGGGAGGGAAGTCCCAAAAAAGAATAAGGAGAGAGAGGACGTGTAAAGCATCGAGTATCGGAGAAAGACAAGGCTGATCACCTCCCACCCCCATCCAGTGGGAAGACAATCTAATAACACAAGTTATTCTATACTTGCTATAACATAACACTGCCTTGCACGTATCCAAAGGCTCCCCACTGACATGCCTATGGAGATCCACCTGCAGGTAGGTGCATTTGAACGGCTGGGGAATACTATTGTAAGATAAAGGTCATATCTGCAGGAAAGTGTGGGTATATAATGCAGAAGTCTGGATATGTATTGATTGGTGGGGCATGGAACAACAGCTTCCCTCTTATTACATGATGACCTATTTTAAGCGTTTATATATAAATGAGCAAGTGAGTGCCTTCCAGATGATGTAAGCATCCTAGGTGCTTCATATTCAGCACGATGAGAGTTGAGATGGGGGGTATCAGAGATAACAAGCAGGGGTGTCTGGGATCTCAGGGGGTCTAAGTCATATTTCAGATTGTAAGATCCTGAGTAGGGACCTCATGAATTGGATCAGCATGTGGTTACTTGTAATGTCTGTTGCATTATTGTATGGCTCTGCATTTCACCACCATTAGACCTCTGTGCAGACCATGTTGGAGTCTCATGAATATTGTGACATGAATAATCTTTGATCTTATTTTTCTGTATGGAGCTTTGAGTGTGTATAATTATTCCTTTCACCACAGAGCTTGAAATCAAATTTTCTATATAAGGGTGTCAAGAAGAGATAAATACAACATAATATTGTCATAAAGTTATTTATCTAAAGCACCATAGGGATAGCCCGAAGCCTTTCAACTTCAAAGACCAGCTTCTTAACCACAGACAATGCTACTACTTTGCATTCCTCATTCTTTTATCTGTCTGTAATTAATTTATTTCTATCTGTAACACTTCTGTTCTGTCTCTAATAAGAACTACAGTACATTACAGTAACATTTATAGTCCACTCTGGAGTAATAAGTAAATGACAAATGATTGTTTGCTTTACACGGGTTACGCACCACTGCCTTAAGCGTACACCCCAAATAAATATAAGATATGACTTTGAAATATTTTATGTGATGCAGGTCAGAAGTAAGGGGCAGTGGCGGGAGTTGCGTTCAAGTGGAAACACTCAGCCATGAAACATATTTTTTACAGTGTTGTGTGTGCGAGTTAAAATATGTTTTGATAGCTCATCTCATTTTAGGCCCAAAAGCATAACTGAGCAACATTTTGAGAAGTAATAAACAGTTCACGGTGCATCTGTTACGGGCTCGTGAAAGGCTCACATCTCTCTAAGCAAAGGATTCTGGCACAAATCTGAAATATATTCGCAATAAGGCATGTGCGATATCTTGCAGTTGTTGGAGAACTCACGGAGGTTGCCATTTTCTTTCCATGGAGAAAAATATCACCACTATACGCCAAAAAACCTACATTTTTAGGTTTTCACTGCGTGTTTATAGGATGGGTATGAAAAATAGAAAGTACAAGTTTAGAATTACTTTGTGTTTAGCACTTGCTAATTTATCATTTAATCCGAAATAACGTGTGTGTGTGTGTGTGTGTGTGTGTACACACGTACGTATGTACATGTGCGGGTGTGTGTACGTACATGTGCGCGCATGCGTACTCATGCACACGTACACACACGTTGATAGGTGACCTTAGATGGTTATAACTTGACGTTTCATTTTCCTACTGTTGTCTGATTAAATATATTGTTCCTCACAGTTGTTTTGAGCTCTTTCGTGCATTTCCTTGATCACACGCAGCAATGAATTCATTAAAAATGGGCCCCAAAAATAGAGATTGAAAGGGGTTGTTTTCTGTCTTCTACCACGGTTACTACATGACAATCTCTAGGCTGAGTATTAAAATAACAAGGAGCATCGTTGGCCTGACTCTTCCAACGATCCAACATGGAATCAATATGTTGCCACAAAACCATTGTCATTAAAGCTGCAGTTCAAGCAATATGCTATATGTGTTATAGATATATATCTATATCTCTATCTCAGTTCTGCACTGAGAAAATACTTGTAGCATTTTTTTTGGGTGGGGAAAAAAAAAAAGTTAGTAATTTTTAATGTATTCTAATGTAACAAGCATTTTTGTTTCTATAGCAACCATTTACAAAGTCACATCCTCTTCCTCTTCTGAGACAGGCTCTTGCACACCCCTTTTTGCCCTCTTTCTAGCAGTGCATCAATTGTATCTAGTGACTGCCTGGCCACATGATCTTACACACAGAATTTTACATCTTGGGTAATCTTCTGCAGCCCTAACATTGATTTAAAGGACCCCGAGCCAAATCTTCAGCGATCAATTACAGGAAAACGGACTGAATGGAAATTTAGCTAATCACTTGTCAGTGTGCAGATTGTATAGATGCACATGTGGATTTTTTTTTTTTTTTTAACAGCAGCTTGAACTGCAGCTTCAAGACTCCACAAGTGATTTGAATTATTTATACACCTACCTTCTTTGCCCTGTTCTTGCAGGATATTGAAGGAGAAGTATGAGATAACTGCACTGTATTAAAGCAGCAGTATTGAAAAAAATAGTCCAATAGTCCATTGCGGCTTCCTACTGGCACGTGTGACCAGGACATTTAAACAGGTATCGGCACCCCCTACGGAGGGAAGTGTCACGTACGATACACCTATGAGCACGTGACCTGCATACGGGACAAGGGTTAATACTCTGCTCGCAAAGTGGTCCCACTTTTCACCTCCGCAAAGGTCCCTCAAATGGACAGTATCTCCCCTAAATCCGCCCCCATATACCATTTGTCACGTCAAACACACACCTGTGAGCACGTGACCTGCATACGGGACATACCCCCACAAATAACTTCTCGCCTGTAATACTGAGACACACGTGAGTCACATCAATAGATTCAGGCGCTCACGGCGGACGCTACGAGACTCAAACCTTAATTTGAGAGACAAATGGATATCTGTCCCGTTGTACCTCTTAAACATGTGGTGTGTGTGGTGTCAGAACATGCTGTTACAGGATTATAGATTTGTAACTCTTATTATACAGAGGAGATGATATCACATGATACTCTCATTTGTAATAAAGTCACTCTTAGGTTGAATACTTTCTTAGCCATGTCCCCTGAACCTTGCAGAACCCTCCAGAGAGGGCCTTTGAAGGTAGCCCTAAAAGGATTCTGTTTATAAAGTTGTCAGGAGAGCCACATTTTATTCCGATCTCTAGCAAAACAACTGCCCTTATCTCGAGACTATCAGCCTACTAACCATGGTACTTTTAGTGGCCCATACAGGAAAGGTTCACCCTATTTGGCTTAACCGCTGACCTCACGCGACCGTCGCCGAAAAAATACATTTCCATTGACTTCAGTGATTTGTCGCGGTCGCGTCCACTATAGATGCACGCAACGGATTAAATCAACTTGTTTTGACGCGCCGTAGCCGGGACTATAAGCGCAGCCTTAGGGTTCAACATATTTATCTACTGATTTTCATACTCTTCCTTATGTGAGCTTTTCTATCCTAGCTCCCTGTGCTTACATGGTTGTAATCTATAGACCTTAGGGATATTTAGATTTAGACTTTTTGTATCCATGCTTATCTGTGCTATGTTTTTTACTGCCTGTAATATTTTGGTAGAGTTTGGTTCACATTACAGTATGGTCTGCCAGTAGTATTATCATCAGGGATTTGTTCACCTTGTGTGATTTGTCTATATGACCGGCCAGTCATGATTTCATTGGGTACTTGGTCCCCAATGTCATCTTCAATTTAGGTGTATTTCTCCTGTTATTTTTTTGTAGTACCTTTTATGTAACTGTCCGTTATTTATATTGTGTTTTTAGGTCTTTTTTGTTCTGGTTCCATGTGTGTTTTTTTTAAAAATATTTTATGTTAGATGTTTGATTCAAGTAAAAATTATTTTGGACACATTTGTAGTTATATATTCATTTTGATATATCTGAGTGCTTATTAGGGGGGTTACTTTGTTTCTTGTGTTTCTATATTACTTTTCCCCCATAGCACAGCCAGTCCTGTAGTTATCACTCAGGGATATACTGTTTTTTTAATATCATTAATTTTCAACGGATGTGTGTGTGTGTGTTTCATTTCTTTGTTTACCGTGAGGACTGCTGCTCTAAGCTTGATTTGGATGTAAATTTAAAGCAAAGTTTGCACCAGGGTGTTTGTTGTGGGACTTTTTTTCTTCTGTTTTTTTCCCCCCCCCCCCCCACTCTCTCCTGTTCCAGTAAAGCCGTTGATTGGTTGGTTTTTCGGTGTGACAGGCAGTGTGTCAGTGAAGAGGGTGGATATCACTATAATTTGGGGTGGGAGACATGGTGACAGCCTCACTCACTGCAAGGGGACATTGATCCGGTTAAAGAGGGCGCCATTATCAATTTGATTCATAATTTCAAGTCTGCTATGGAAAGATGACTACAGAGTACTGCAAATTGTGCGAAGATGGGTTGCGACGGAGCGGCCTGTAGGCGAGGTCAGTTGAGAGTCCACATGCATTTTGAGGTGAACCAAAACACTTGAGTGGTTTATTTCTCCACAAACTACAAAACATTGGGCACACAATCCCTTAAAGGCAAAATACAAAGCATAAAAAGAAAGCCTACTCCACTTTGGATGATGGCTGGATAGGCCAGTTACCATCCCAAAAACACAACATACAGTACTATCAGGGAACAATGTATATGAAAGTCTTATCTGAGTGTGCTGGTCCTGCGTGTTCAGTTTCTCCAGGCAAACTTCAGATGCAGGAATTGAAGTCCTGCTGCTCCCAATAAGTCGCTTGCCCTATTTCTGTGCAGGCTTCTCTGCAGTGTGAGGCTTTGGGTTCCCCACTGTTCCCAGGCAAATCCCTCTGGTGAACAAGAAGCCTGGATCCCTGCAGGCTGGAGCTCCGTTGTTGCTGGGTGTGAATCCCAGCTGGGTCAAAGGCAATCCTCTTTTAACCTCCTCTCTTGCAGAACAGGAACTCTAACAGAGACTCCAGCAGTTACTTCCTGCCTTTTTAAGTCATGTTTAATCAGTTCATTTCACACACCTCAGGTGTGTAGTTTCCTGACCCTTGTAGAGGGAGTTAACTCCTTCACTCCCTTACACGGGTACTTAAACTAGTGCTACCACGGACATTAAGGCCATGGCTCACTGTCATTTCCTGATGCCTGCAGTGAAGGTTTCGCGTGCAGTGTCACACGGTCGTGCGCACGCTGGCAGTATAATCGCAGCCTAAAGGTTAAAGCAAAAAACCACCCAAAAGTATTTTTTTTTTTTAAAGGATTGGAACTAGAAGGTACCCCTGATGAAGAGCCGCTCAATTTTCAGGCCCAGGGACCCCTCGGTTCCCGAGATGCTTACAGTTTTAGCTTTTGGTGCACTTCTTGGATATTTAAATTTGGCGCTGGTGGTGATCCAATATTGTTGTTCTTTCTGTTTATTTGTAAAGCACCAACATATTGTTCAGCACAGTACAGTGGGGTGTACAGAGTTGTGTATTACATAAACAGAATCACATCTTAATATATAAATCTGAAAGTTGTGGGGTTGTAGATGTGGCCAATCAGATTGCTCCGTATCCCTGCCCCGCCCGCCTCTCATTGGCCTGCGTGGCTCTATGGCTCTGACGTCACCCAACTGCCACTTTCTTCTTCTCCTCACCCAACTGCCACACACACACTCACCCAACTGCCACACACACACACGCACAAGCACCCGGCCACTGTCCTCTTCACCCAGCTCACCTCCCCACCCTAACCCCCCCCGCCGGCTCCCCCCATCACCCGCACCACCAGGCTCCGCCGCTCCCTTCTGTCCCGCTCACCCCCTGCGGCCTCCTCCTTCACACGGCCGCTTCTTGGTGAGGGTCGGCCAGTATGGAGCAGCTCGGGCCCGCCGCTGACCTCTGGTTCCTCTGCCCGGCTCTGCTCCCGCTGCATGGCCGCTATTCCCGCCGCACTCTCAGCTCCTCCTCCTGCCTCTGCACGTTGCGGATGGCGGCGGAGGAGTGTGGGGGGTACAGCGCCCGAGAAAGCCGCCGCTGAGCGCCGCACGGGACTGCAGGCAGGGCCTGCGTCTGAGAAAGCCGCCGCTGAGCGCCGCACGGGACTGCGGGGGGTGGGGCCTGCGCCCAAGAAAGCCGCTGCTGAGCGCCGCGTGGGGGGGCGGGGCCTGCGCCCGAGAAAGGCGCCGCACAGGACTGAGACCTCTGTGTGTGTGTGTCTCACTGTTTGTGTGTGTGTGTGTGTGTGTGTGTGTGTGTGTGTGTGTGTCTGTGTATGTCAGTGTGTGTGTGTGTGTCTCTCACTTTGTGTGTGTCTCACTTTGTGTGTGTGTGTCTCACTTTGTGTGTGTCTCACTGTTTGTAAGTGTGTGTGTGTGTGTGTGTGTGTGTGTGTGATACTGTGTGTGTGTTTAACAGAGAGGGGAACAGAGAAAGAGGGGGAGCACAGAAATATGGGGAGAGGAGGGAGCGGGAAATTTAACTCACGGGCAACGCCGGGTATATCAGCAAGTACCAAATAAGGACAAGCCAGCACAACCAGATACAGAAGCTAATGAGGGCCCTGCTCCTGAGAGCTCACACTCTAGAGGGAATAAGGGACAATGTTGGAACAAAAGGCAAAGTGGCTTCTCAGTGTGGGATGGAGTATACATCAGGTTTAAGTATGGCCCAGCTGCAAAGCTGATCCCATCTAGTTCTGGGGATGTTAGCGTGGAGTTTGGTCCAGCTGCACAGCAGGTCTCAAAAGGGTTAGAGGTGGGGAGGGGGTGATTAGATGTTAGGAGTATACCAGATAGGTTTCCTTGAAAGGTTGACTTTTCAGGCAGTTTTTTAAAATATCTGAAAGTTGGGGGAGAGTGCGTGGTGAGGAATTCCAGAGAGAGGGGGAAGCATGGGAGAAGTGTTGCGCTCTGGCGTGAGAGGAGGTAATGAGGCAGGAGCAAAGGTGTATTTTGTGGTCACGTATGGGGCGTTTAGAGATATAGATTTTTGGGTGAGGGCTGATATATAAAGGGGGGAGGGGGCAGGCGTCGTTGAGCGCCTTGCAAGTCTGAACTAGGGTTTTACATTTGATTTGAAAGAATATGGGAAACCAGTGTAGGGATAAGCGTAGTGCAACGGTGAGTGAGGTAGATTAGTCTGGCAGCGGCGTTTTGGATGGATTGGAGTTAGGACAATAGGAAGCAGCAACTTCATTCATTGCGTCCTACTTTTAGCCCTGTGCTTTGGCAGCTATTTTATTCCCCAGGAAGGGGGGGGAGAAGACTGTCGGGTAAAGCAGTAACAACCGTGGAGGTCCACAGGGCTGAAAATAGAGGTGGTTCATCTCCGTGGCACCCTCTAGTTTCAATCCTGTTAAAAAAAAATATATGTCCAGGGGATAAAAAAAAAACAGAGCAGCTAGGATTACTGTTTTCAAAAAATCTTCAATAAATAAGTTAAGAATTCTTCTAATAAATGAACACCAAAAAAAGGAAAACGACATAAATATTCCTCTGAATGCAAACTCCCCTGGATGATTCATCAGTGAAATATTAATAAGTATGGAAAGAAAGCAAAGGCAGTTTAAAGAGAAATGTGTTTGTTAATTCTCCAACTGGGATTCATGTTTTAAAAAGATATTGTGTTGGCGGGTAGAAAAAAATTCTGCTGGACATGTATTATAGTAAATGCATATTAAATAGGCACATCTGTGGAATAGACTTTGATTAGGGCTGCATGACCTAACTAATATGCCATTTGTTATATTCCCTACATATCTTCTGGTTTGATTCAATTTCTTTGCATCAGTGGTGCGTTGTGCTACAAAAAGCACACCCAGTGCACGCCCTATAAATAAATTGGTATGTAGCATGTAAGAGGGAGCTGGACTCGCCATCACTAATCCATGTGCCTGTTCAGAACAATTTTGTAAAATCAAAAGCTGCAAACTGGTCAGATGAAAACCAGTGAAGAGTAATTCACATATTACCAAAGATTCAGTCCAATAACCGTAGGGATGCCATGAAAAGATTCCCTTGGGTACTTTTGAGTTCTGCTCATAGCTTTCCAGCTGTACGTGGTATTTCCAAACATTCAGCAGAACTTCCTATATTCACATCCAGATGTACTGTAGTAGACTTTATCCCGTCTGGTACGTTACGGCAGGGGCGCGCAAACTTTTCCCCGTGCGCACCCCTGCCTCCTCTCCTCTGCACCTTGCACCCCCCGCATCTCTGCTCGGCCCCGGCGTCATATGTTGCATGGGGTATTGTGATGTCACATTGCCATGGTAATGTGACATCACGTGACATGACGCCGGGTTACCATGACAACGCGTCGTTGGAAGATAAGTGTGTTATAGAGGCCTCACGCGGCCCCCTGGAATTTAATTTAAATGCCTGGGGGAAGAGCGTGGGACCTCCTATAACTCTCCCCCCCCCCCCCCCAGAAAATCTAGTGCCCTCCAGTTTGCGCACCCGTGCGTTACGGTGAGATGTTGGGATATTCTGTACCAACATTACGATTGAATCCTATGAAGACTCGATATTCTGTGTTGCATTGTAATGTTACATTATCTGGGGCATCCGTGTAACTCGCTACATCTGTATGGGGATTATTTGTTGAGAAGACAGATATCCAAACTTTAACATGATTAGGTATCTTAGAACATGATCTAAAAGAATAAAACATGTTTTTTTTAAATATTTTTGTGATTTTTATTCATACACTTTTCCAATACAATTGTGTAGAAAGAGTAGAAACAGTACATTGAGCATTAAAATACGCTTGAGTCACATTCATTATTTTTGTGTATAGAGTTGGCAACAGAAAACTACAGTCATTCATAATTTATAAAAAGTACATTTTATAGAGATACCGGTTTAAAAAATAGGCTATTTTTTTGTGTATATTTAATATATTCTAATATATTCTAAAATATTTCCATGATAAAGAGTTAATTTTTAAAGAGAAGTATATCCAAAATAACATACGATCTCTCCCAGCAAATCCAAAAGTGTCCCTTTAATCACTTCTACCCTTTCATAGGGATTGTGTACATACTTTTTTTTTTATTATTCTAATGTTTCAAACTATACGAAAACATCACAAAGTAAATCTAAATAACTGAATAAAATCGATAGCGAAGCATGAGCACTCTGTAAAGGGGAAAAATAAGACGGAATGCATGTGTACGTTGACTTTGTATCCATCTTATAAATATAGTTGTAATATGTATTTGTCCATGTGTGCTATGCAACATTTTGGATAAAATATTAAATATTTATTAAACAACTTTAATTAAATTTTTTTTTTTTAAACCACCATATGATAAAGGTGTTTGCAACGTTTGACTCTATATATTCCCATCTACTCACTTGAGTTTGTAATACATTGTGCAGAGTAAATGATTACTTCAGTATTAGGTGGTACCGTTTTTAATTTGGACTAACAATTGATATTATAAGACAAGCTTTCGAGCGTTTTCCTCTATTCCTCAAGATCAAGAATTACTTTAACTCATAGAAGCTTTGTAAACCAGTATTGCTGACCTGGGTAATAGAGGAGAACTCTCGAAAGCGTGTCTTCTATAATATGCATTGTTGGTGCAGAGTAAGGGAGTACTTTAGTAATAGGCGATACCTTTTTTTTAATTGGGACTATCACAGCTGGACTAACAAAGCTATTTGTTCCTAATTCATAAAACATAGTTGAAATGCATTCCCAGGCGCCTAAAATTGTTCTTCCGGCACCTAGATATTGTACCGATGCTATGCATGCTGCCAGCGCAGTGAGCTGCCGTCACCGGCGAGACCAGAAACATCGTGGCCCCATCATGCTCTGATAGTGCCCCCCCAGCAATTATGGGTTTTGTTTGCCGATGACTGACTCAAAATACATACTACAATTATGGCTGCGTGGTCACCAATATAAAGCGGTGACAATATCTCCCCATGGCTTTGCAGTTTTCTATTGGCCGCTGGAGCGAAGCTGACCCTAGCGCAATGTGGTCTCCACTAGGTATTTTTGTCTGATGGTTCAGGAACTGTGGGGTCCCTAAAGCTCAGGGGTCTCCATATTGGCTCTGGGGTACCCCCAGGTAATAAAAACAAAATTAGCAAAAAAAAATTAGCCTGACAGGACTGCTGCTTTAAGATGAGGTCATTTAAAAGACTGCACAGTGTATCCGTTTGGTTTTGTAACACATTATAGAGCACATGGTATACGTGAGTATATAGCTATATTAATGTAACTCATCAGATATTTAAAGTTGTTTGGCTAATCGTTTTATACCAAGACTCGCCCCTCCTTGCAGCAGGTTAAAGGAACATTCTTGGGCGTGATTTGCCTGATGGCATTTTGGCATCAGAGGTCATGTGATGTGATCACATGACTTGACGTTGGGGTTGACAGTAGATATTACATGGCTGCTATGACTATTGCAACCTCCGTATATATTGCTGAGTGGGACCACACCTTTTACTGGCTTGCTGAGCAAGTGACAGTCTAGCTTAAAAGGTGCAGCTGCATGTAGTGACATATACTGAAGGTGCAATAAACTGCAATATAACACATTCTCTATCAAATTAATTGTGGAGGAGTGGCTCAGTGAGTAAAGAAAACTGACTGGCACAGAGTTTGAAGCAGAGGAGCCTGGTCCAATTCCCGGTGTCGGCTCCTTTTGACCGTGGGCAAGTCACTTTATCTCCCTGTGCCTCAGGCACCAAAAACATAGATTGTTAGCTCCACGGGGCAGGGACATGTGCCTGCAAAATGTCTACGTAAAACTAGCAGCGCTATACAAGAACAAACTATTATTATTATTGATTTTGACCTTGGTTGAGGGGCATTGGACACGTTACATAGCAGCAAGAGGTTAACTTGCAAAATAACCATTAAGATTATAGAAAATGTATTATATTGTATGTATAATATTATGGACAAAATTAAAAATATATATATTTTTGTCAACATTTTTTTAGAGGCAATCTTAAAAAAAACTATTATACTTTGTATACATATTGCTTCTAATTCAATTTGGTCCTATGTGGGACTATACTCCACAGAGGCCGGTTGGGTCGTTTTCGACATTAAATCCCCATGACCTCCATGAAACGGCCACTTCGGAGTATATAGAATGACCCTTTCAGACCTATAATTCAGTAAGTGGTGCTTAGCTATAAGATCCCATTATGACTCATTCCAATGAATGAGCACTTTAGCACCACTTGTTAAATATGGTCCCAAATCTATGATGGAGCGATCCCTCTTAGCGCCCTCCAATAAACATTTATTTTAAACAGTTTAGCAATGCAATCGACTTCATTATACATGTAATTGTCAGCCAAGGGGTTCATATGGGCCTTGCTATTTCTGTCCCAAATATCTTACTGACAAGGTGGTCGCTAAATAAATGACTGTTCAGGACTGGTTAAGCACTTCTACCGACCTGTACATGCAGCAGAAATTCCACATTTGCTGCAATCGGATGAGTCATTCAGAAATTTTCGATAATCACCATTTACTATCGTTCACAGGTCCCAAAGCAATAGATGTCTATTTTATCTCCGAAGCAGAAATCTGTTAAATGATTTTTCAATGATTTGATTAAAAGCTGTGCAATGCGGCAGGCATAAGCTGGGGTTCTTGTTAAAATGGACAAGTAGCAAAAAGTGTGACACTGTGAGTGCTTATTTTGCATGTCATTACCCAGAATCCCTGGCTGCAATGGAAGCAGTGTTTGCCAAGAGATGATGGGCAAAGACAGGGTTGCAGACCTGTCTGAGACATGCAAATGCCCCACAAGTGGTATTTTCATTCAATGATTAATGTAACCAGGATGGAAAAAAATGAAGGAAAAGTAAATGTAATGTTTTTTTGTCTGTGTGGCACGCAGCTTTAACATTTCAAGCTGTATTTGTTATGAAAAGCAAATGCCTGCAATAGATGAGGACAGAATGGGGGGTGGCAGGAGATGACCTACAGTAAAGGTCAGGCTCAGTTAATTACTAATATTATTTGTCCTATCCCAGTCACATAAACTGTATATATAATGATTTTATACAAATCCGTGAGCAGTTGGACATCTGGTTATTGTCCCGTTTGGAGTAAGCTATAGACACTTGCCTGGAGACTTTTAGTACATTTTTATTTATTCGGTGATTATTTACCACACAACCTTTTTAGGCGCAACATTTGTGCATTTCAAACTCCATTTCAATTGAGCGTGTGTGAGTCTACGTACTATGCTTAAATTTCTCCATCGGCTCTAGCTACATAAAAATTATTGTTTCAGTTTGCTCTGGCGCACACAAATGTACTACGATTGGCATACAGATGTAATTGATATGTACTAAAAAAATATTTTCATATCCTGGCCAATTAAAAGTACGTCAAAATTGTCTGCCAAGTTCAACTTGGCATGAACCCTTAAAGACTAATAGTTTATCACTCTTTGATAAAGTCTCGGACAGAGACGAAACGCGTCAGAGTTTGTCTTCTGCGATGTACAGCATGTTCTAATAAAGCTGATTTTATTTTCATCATCCTTTGACTGGACTCCAAGTGCTGTGACCGCCTCAACTCAACTGTATTACCAGAGAATTAAGTTGCTGTGTGTGAAAGTAGGGGGTAACCAGGCTACATAATAATGGGTAAGCCATCTGGTTACCCCTGAAACCGTGGGGTCCCTGGTAGCTAAATAAGCACCATAAGCCAGGGACCAGGGATAATACATGTGGAAAATAAAGTGACCCCTGCTTTTTTCTGTTTTTATGTTCCCTTGGCCCTAGAACTGTGAGATTTCTCGTGTGTCCGTTTTAGGGGTGATATTTGGGTAGAAATGCAATTATTTTGTTTGCAGGAGTTCGGGGGCCGAAGATACCGGTCTGTAGTCCTTTAATTCTCCCCGGCAACCAGGCATGTTTCTTGCCGGCATAGTTTGCTGTTACGCCGGGTGAATTACACCGGGGCAACCCTGTGTTCCGCAGACTCCTGGATTTCGAGCCCAAATATCCCAAATCCATTTCCCTTATAAGTATAAGATTCCCCAATGTGTAAACTTTATTAAAGTATACTTGATAATGTTTTAGATATTTACTATAAGGCACTATGCAGTCAGCCAGGGTATCAGCATAGACGCCGGCATGTCTGTATATAGAGTCCGTAGTTCAAAGAGGAGAGGATGTCCAGAGGTGAGAAGACTGTTTGGTGGGCGCGGAAGGGTGAATTGCCAAGTCCGGAGAACAAAGGACACCCTGTGGGGAAACCTTTTGTATCTGCCAGACTTGGTGGAGCCTGCCCAGCGGGTGGCAATGAGTTAGCTGGGGGAGATAAAGCTCGTAGGCGCTTCTCCCACTGGCTAAATCATGTTTCCCGCTCACCCGGCTTTTCGAGCCAGCTTGGCACACCTTCTCTGATGTCAGCCCAGAGATGAGCCCCTTTTTTCTATTGGTTGGCGGGGAACAATTCCCACGCTCAGATTGGTCGCTCCGCCTTCCTCCATGCTAAACATAGCTCAGCGGAAGGTATGTAAGGAGAAGCCCCAGTCGGAACCAGACGATTTGTTGGCTTGAGTCGATGAAGCTAGGGCGGGCTTTTCAAAGTTGCTGTGTCCCAAATAGCAGAGCAACCGACTTTGTTTTGAAGCTAGGAAAGTCTGCCCTGCAGAGACTAAGTCAGACGTGAGGGCCAAGTTCTCATCTGAGAACGTAGCGGTCGCGGTCAGGAGTTCCTGCCGGAAACATTTCCAGGAATATCAGGACTAGGTCCCGGTCAGGAGTTCCTGCCGGAAACATTTCCAGGAATATCAGGACTAGGTCCCGGTCAGGAGTTCCTGCCGGAAACATTTCCAGGAATATCAGGACTAGGTCCCGGTCAGGAGGTCCTGCCGGAAACATTTCCAGGAATATCAGGACTAGGTCCCGGTCAGGAGTTTCTGTTGAATCTTGGTCCAGAAAGTCCGGAACAAGGTTCCGATCAGGGTAAGTCCTTGCAAGCGGGCGCCTTGCACCTAGGAAAGGCTAGATCTCAATCCCCAGACTCAGTAAGTGTATATATTTCTGTATTTTGTGTTTTGTTGTATTTTCGAGGTTTTATCCAAATAAACCCCATTTTATTTCACTGCCTTGTTTTGCCTATTGCATGATCCCAAATATATAAATGTGTTAAGAGACCTCGTCTACCGTGATACTGTGTCAACCGAAAATGTATTTGATGCAGCTCTGATGTTTCATTATATAGATTAACAAAATGTATTATTACACTAATAATTGGTAGTTACTGATACTAGTCAAGCATCCCAATAGCCTGCACTCATGACCCACAGTCACTCCTACCAATGACTGCCATTTACTGCATTTATTCCCTCACCTGTTGTCTTGGTTAGTTTCCCAACATACCATTTAGATTGTAAGCTCTCCGGGGCAGGGATTTCCTTTCCTATTGTCTGACATTGCGGCGCTTATTGTATTATAATGCCCTGTACTGTATTGCCTTTGTCAAGCGCTGAGTACACTGTGGGTGCTATATAAATAAAGATATACATACTAGTTACAATTTAAATGAAAACAGAATTGTGTATTTTTTTATTTATATAAATCAGGTATTCAACATGATCCAAACCTGGCTTGTGATCCCGGGTGCAGAGAAGTGTTCTCGTATGTTAATGGAGGAAGGGAGCAGCGTTGATTAAGAAGATCCTAGGGAGTGATTCATGTGATAGGCGGAGAGATTCCTGTGATGTCAGATGCTATCCCTGAATACGGAAGGAGAGCCAGGGAAGACACGCCACCCGATCACACAGTATATCGGCACCCCACACTACAGGACCCAGAGTGGTCAATCTGCTTGATTTTATTCTTGAGCATGTGAGTGCATTGGAGCGCCTTGGCTCTTGAATTGTTTTTATTCAATTGTGTTACACTATATTCTCTTTTTTTTCTTCTCATGATCTGAGAATCCAGCATCATCCATTTGATTCATACCACCTTTGCACCTTAGAGGAGTTCTTGTGCTTATTGTGTCCCTTCTATGCTATTCTGAGGTATCGTGTAATCCCTCTCACCAGCAGCATCTCCTCATGATGATATTTATTTATACCTTTTCACTAATCACCTTGTCACTTGTTATTTGGGTTTGCGCTTTAAAACCTTCCTATTCAACATGACGCAGTGGGTCAAAAATATTTTCAAACAACAAAACTTTTCTTATGTATGAACCAAAAGACAAAAAGCCTCAGTGCTCCATCCAATATGAGACATATATGTAACACCTTCCCCCCCCCCCCCACCCCAATCGCAGAGAGGGACCATGTGAGGAAATCTACCATCGTGTTACCAGGTGTGGTGTGTTACCTGATAGGCTCACAGAGGCCTGAACCTCCGCCACTGGGAGCCTGGGGTTACCTGATCATTCGTCTAACACAGCGCCTCCACCTGTAAGGGTTCCCACCTGAGAGGGATGGTCCTCTTACAGGAACCACAATAATAAAACGCACACAGTGTATGCTAATAACTGTTTACTATTGTAACTGCTAATAATACTTCGGTACCTGTACCACACAGACTAATGCATATAGCCATACACATAGCGGTGCACACATCAACGTTGATATTCCCCAAAGTACCTGGGAGCTGGACACCAACTCCTTGATGTCCCTATGTCCAAACCCACCCACGTGTGTTGGAGATAGCGCTATCCCTTGACGTGTTGGTGCACTATTTATAGATACCTGCCCGGGGCTCCAGCCCGTGGGTGCCGCAATACAATTGGATTGGATCCGCCTGATCCGATGAGACGTCCTCCTACGCGTGGGGTGAATTCCAGCGTGGATAATATCACCATGGCTCCGCACTGTCTGTACCTTGACGGGGATCCGCCTGCAGCCGGCAGGCCACAGTAACTGCTTGACGTGGCCTCCGAGAAGATAGTCTCTATAACTGAGGGGTCTGAGCCCAGACCCAGCAATCAGGCTGCGCGACACTGGGTGTCTCCTTAACTAAACAAACAGCTAAAGGGGCAGATCTCCTTATGTAGGGCCTGTCCCTGAAGCAACCACAAACTGGAGCAATGGTAACTTATCTGGGGCCTCTGGGGTAACTAGGCCTAGTGCCAGGGGCTACTGCTCCCTGCACACACACCCTAACTCACCCAGCTCCAACTGACGTTCCTCGCAAGCCCGCGAAATGTATCTCTTTGCTCTTGCCGAGAATCCTGGCCTCTTATTGGCCACTATGAGGCACCTGGTGCCTGTCTCCCTAGGCCTCATGGGGGTTGCAGTCCCGCGGGGGCTATAGCTGCATTGGGGCCGCGTGTGTGCTTGTACTGTGCATGCGCGACTTCCTAATGGCTGCCGCAGCACCCCGCTAGCCGGGTGCACCGCTGAGACTACCAGGACTCGGAGCGCTCCCTGCTCCGGCCTCCACCCTTGCAAGTAGCCGGCGGGTCCGTCGCTGCCTCCGGCGGTACCCGCGACCGCGCTGCCCGCAAGGAGGGGGATCTCGGGAAGCTCAAGGGGACCGGGGCTACATATAGTAAAATATTTACCTGTCTTCTCATAAGTAAGGGTCATTTAGGCCAATTCTTTGGCCAAAGTATTTTTACACCTGTAACCACTCCAAGGTATACACTTTCTACAGGTCCTAACACTACTGTACCTGCAAAAAGCGCTCAGAACCTCTCTAATGGGGGAAGAAATGTCTTAACGACTGGTCACTCACTGGTGCATAACGAGACCTGCCATTTAAAAACCTAATTTAAAATTACTTTTAAAAATGGTATACGTGGTTCCAGACTTAAAAATACTTTTCCCAACGAATTTGACTAAATGACCATTACTTATGGGAACAAAGATAGATAAGTATTTAACTATGTAATTTGTCACATTGAGTTTTTTTGTCTTTTTGTTCTATTACACACAATCTCGGTAGCGCTCCTTTTTGACAGGTGTATAGGGTGTGGGGGTTTTTTGGTTCTGAGCTTACTGGGCTGTATGTTTTTGGAAATTTGGATTGGTAAACAATTTGAAGGTTTGTGATACCCTCCTCTGGTTTCAGGCTCTCCCATCCCACGTTTTCAAGCCGCAAAACGTGAAAAATCCCATGCTTTAAAAAAAATGAATCCGTTACTCTATATTACCCCACTGCCTGATTTATACGTGGAACATTCACGGAAAGTCTGATTTACACTTACATTGTGCATACTGTGTTGCACTATTATTTTTATTTTTCATATGTCCCTGGATGAAATTTGCGCCCTATTTATTTATTTATTATTTCATTTTTTTTCTTCTTCCCCTGCTACATAGTGTCAATGATGACAAGCCATCCAGGTCCAAATAATGCAAAGCAGCCCCAACCCATCACACTCCCAGCATCAAGCTTGATGGTTGGGATAAGGTTCTTCTATTCGAAAGCAGTGTTTGGTTTTCACCAAACATAACGTTTCTTATTGATGTGCTCCTTGGCGAACTTCAGACCGGTAGCAATGTTCTCTTTAGGGAGCAGTGGTTTCCTCCTGGCTATCCTTTCATGAACACCATTCTTGTTCAGTCTTTTTCTGATAGTTGAGTCATGAACACTCACATTAGCCAAGGCGGAGTGGCCTTTAGATCCTTGGATGTTACTCTGGGGTTCTTTGAAACTTTCTGGATGATTTGCCGTTTTTTTCTTGGAGAGTTTTTCGTAGGACGACTGCTCCTGGGTACAGTGACTGTGGTCTTGAACTTTCTCCATTTGTAGACTATCTGTCTGACAGTGGATTGGTGGAGCCCCAAATCCTTAGAAATTATTTTGTAACCCTTTCAAGACTGATGAGCATCAACAACTGCTTTTCTGAGGTCCTCAGAGGTTTCTTTCGATCGTAGTATGACGTTTTTGGTGAAGACCAAACTCACAAAGTTTCTGATCTTTATATAGGGTGGAGCCTCCCAAACTCACCCCTGAAGATCTACCTAATTATTTAATCACCTGATTCTAATTATCCCCTTTTAATTTAGCTGATAAATCCAGGGTTGCACTTACTTTTTCACATACCCTGACTCTTAATTAGTCCTTGTTTGTCTATTTCATATATCATTTTGTTTCAAAAGACAGTGAAATGGTTAATATAAACCCTATTGAATATTTAAGAACCGACTGGTTAACTGATTGACAGTTATCATGGAAAAACTATGGAATTGTCTTAATTATCATTGGGGTTCACAAACGTTTTCTTGGCACTGTACAGTATGTATCTGTATGTATATTCGTGTATCAAAGTTGTATTCTTTTAGTCAAAGTAGTTAAAAGAAAGAGGCAATCCTGCGTTTATTTTTAATGTTCTTTTTTCCTTACTTCCTACTCTAATTGAATTAAAGATATTTTACAAGACAGCAATGACTGTATCTAAAGGCACTACAGGGTTGCCTAGGAAACTAATGGATTGCTCATTGCACGGTGAGCACCTTGACTCTCTGGGTGTTATTCATTAAACTGCTGTAGTGCCGATCGGGGCACTATCCCACAGAGACTCCCATTGACTTAAGTAGAAGTTTCTGTGCAATAGTGGGCTCGATTGTGGACACTATCACATTTTAATGAAACCCCTGTTGTGTTAATATTTTCTTTGGTTATTAATGCATTTTACAAGTCTCACTGCTATACAGGCTGCTGGGCTTCTCCGTAACTGGCGAACCTGCACATGTACCCTTCGTAGTGTTATGTTTTTTTCCTTTCCGTTTTCCTTGGCCATTAGTTCATAGTATGTAAGTGGGTAAAAGCCAATGCACCATTAATTGGGCATCACAATGTTCTGATCTATGGGAACCCCACTTCCTGAGTTACTCATCTGTGTGTTGACCAGACAAAAATACTAGTCTGGGGGACACGAAATAGTGGCTAGGATCAACCAACAGAAACTTATGACATTATCAGGAGGTAGGACAGCCAATATCTCAGGAACCGAGTGGTCCCCAGCAATCGGAGCTCTGTGGATTCACTCCAGACACCTGCCCTAGTTTTTCAGCAGACTGACATGCAGTCCTCCAAGTCATCCTATTGTAATCAAAATAGGTACAGACAATTGTCTTGTACCTAAATCAGGGCTGCACAACACGCGGCCCACGGGCCGCATGCGGCCCGTCTGGCCTCTCTGTGCGGCCCTCGATGAGATTTAAAAAAAAAAAAAAAAAAACTTTGAAAAAAAAAAAACTTTGAAAAAAAAAAATGGCGCCGATTCCCTGTGGTCCCGGCGCGCATGCGCTAGGCCCGCTCCGCCCCCCCCCCCTTCCCTGCTCCCAACGTGGGGTGGAAGGGCAAGTAACTCTCAGCTCCTCTGCGGGCCCGATTTCCCCCTCCCCCCCCCTGCTCCCAACGTGGGGCGGCCCCCCTTCTTCCCCCCTCCTCTCCCTCCCCACTCCTCTCCTTCCCTGGTAAACCCTTGCGGCCGCATGCTGTCTGTGCCCTCTAGGAGCGCGCACAAGCAAACGCGTGCGCTTCCTGTAACCCCCCTTCCCGGCTCCAGCAGGGGAATGCGCTCCACCAGTCCCGCGACCCGGAACTTCAGGGTCTGTTAGTAGAGCGCGGTTCCCCCTGCTTCACCTGCCATCGCCGCCATCCACCACCTCCTCTCCTCCTTTTGCCACCGTCGGCGGCAACAGAGTCTGCTCCCGCCGCCAACATCATCTGGTAGGCATGGGGAATGCTGCCTTGGGGGGGGGGGGTGTATGCTGACTTGGGGGGGGATGCTGCCTTGGGGTGGGTGCCTTGGGGTGGGGATGCTGCCTTGGGGTGGGGGATGCTGACTTGGGGTGGGGGGGATGCTGCCTTTGGGTGGGGGGGATGCTGCCTTTGGGTGGGGGGGATGCTGCCTTGGGGTGGGGGGGATGCTGCCTTGGGGTGGGGGGGATGCTGCCTTGGGGTGGGGGGGATGCTGCCCTGGGGTGGGGGGGATGCTGCCTTGGGGTGGGGGATGCTGCCTTGGGGTGGGGGATGCTGCCTTGGGGTGGGGGATGCTGCCTTGGGGTGGGGGATGCTGCCTTGGGGTGGGGGATGCTGCTGACTTGGGGTGGGGTTGCTGCTGACTTGGGGTGGGGGGGATGCTGCCTTGGGGGGGGGGGATGCTGCCTTGGGGTGGGGATGCTGCTGACTTGGGGTGGGGATGCTGCTGACTTGGGGTGGGGGGGATGCTGCCTTGGGGGGGGGATGCTGCCTTGGGGTGGGGGATGCTGCCTTGGGGTGGGGGATGCTGACTTGGGGGGGGGGATGCTGACTTGGGGGTGGGGTGATGCTGACTTGGGGGGGGGGGGGATGCTGATTTGGGGGGGGGAATGCTGACTTGGCGGGGGGGGAATGCTGACTAGGGGGGGATATGCTGGTTGCTGACTTGGGGGTGGGATGCTGACATGGAATGGGCTGGGGGGCTGCCGATATGGGTTGTGGGGCCTGCTGTTATTGTTGTGGTGCCTGCCGATATGGGTTGTGGGGCAGGGGGGGGGGGAGAGTGATGGGAGGTGCAGGGGGGAGAGTGATGGGAGATGCAGGGGGGTGGAGAGGGATGGGAGGTGCAGGATGATGATGAGGTGCTGGAGGAGAGACGATGATGATGATGATTTTACCCGTGCGGCCCAATTTTTTTTTCCTTGGAGCAGTTCGGCCCTCCGCACTTTACGAGTTGTGCAGGCCTGACCTAAATGATCTTTGATGCTGTGATGGTAGGGGTAAATGTGACTGATTTTAATAAAGGTCAAGACTGCCATTTCCCCTGCATGTCAGTAATACATTTGTATTATGTTATACAGGCATACCCCGCTTTAAGGACACGCACTTTAAGTACACTCGCGAGTAAGTACATTTCGCTCAATAGGCAAACGGCAGCTCACGCATGCGCCTGTCAGCACGCCCTGAACAGCAATACTGGCTCCCTACCTGTACCGAAGCTGTGCACAAGCGGGGAGGCTATAGAGCCTATTACACATGTGTTATTTACATCAGTTATGCACATATATGACGATTGCAGCACAGAACATGCATCAAAAGTGGGAAAAAGGTAGTGCTTCACTTTAAGTACATTTTCGCTTTACATACATGCTCCGGTCCCATTGTGTACGTTAATGCGGGGTATGCCTGTATGTGTATATGTATTCTGTAGCCTGGTTCCAGCACTTCAGGGACCAGGGGTTAATTTTATTTTCAGCTAGACTGTTGCAACGTGGTCTGTCATTTTCCCTGTGTTTGGTGTTGCACTTTCACCCACCAACCAGGGGCTGGGCTTATACTGCAAACCCCTAGCAGCTAAATGAGATAAGATCAGCTCTTTGTTAGTTGTGAAGTCAGAGTTTTTTTTTAGTTGTTGGTTTTAGATTTAATTTGAAGAAGCAGCATTGGAAGAAGCTGTATGCAACTTGAAGATACTGCTGTGGACTCTGTAGGAAAAAAGCACAGGGTAAATCTCTTTAGGGGGATCCCTGCACCTAAGCTTATAGGGTAACCCCAGTGACGTCATCCCTTGTGGCTTCCTATTGGCCCGTGTGACAGGGACATTTAAACCTGCTACTAACAACCCAGATGGAGTTGGGTATCTGGAGCTAAAATTAACGCGGTTCAGCTCCGGAGATCCGCTGTTTCAAACCTATTAAAAATAAACCCACATGTTCTGCTGCTTTTAAGGAAGAAACTTGGATTGTTAAATTGTTTACAGAAGGTGGTTATATAGCAGGCTACGTGAGATACACCTTTATCATATAGGAGTTATTAAAGCAGCATTTTATGACCCTGCAGGACACCTTTAATTAAAGCTATAGCTATTTACTATGTGGCGCTATCAAATTCCATGTCGTGTCCTACGCAGCCCTTTTTCTCCATCTCATTCAATTTGAGTGTCAATTAAAATAACGGTGGTGTCCTTCTTAGTATAATATGGTCACATTTAAAATCGGGTGAAAAATACTCAGCGATGTAACGTCTTCCGATGTTCTATTAATACAGGCTTAAAAACCCTATTCTGACATCCACGGCAGCAGACGTGCGCTGTGTGATATCAAAGTCTCCAGGTTAGAAAAAAGATGGTGCTGGAAGCGCTTTCGCTATTAAACAATAATTATTGTGACCTAGTGATACAATAAATGAAAGGTGCAAGGAAAACTGATATATGAGGCTAGGCCGACTGATACCAAAACTGACCGAACAAGATCAGAACAAGTACAAACAACAAATACGAACCAGCGCCTTTAGGAAATGTCCAAATGAACGAATGGATGATAATGGAAACTTTGTTTGAAAGTCCAATCCTGCACACCTGGACCAGCGTGATGGATCCGTAGAGGGACGTCTCATGATATGCGGGATTTAAACACAAAAGAAAATCATAGTGTTTACGGTTTACAATAAACAAGCAACAAACAAAAACATACACAAACCTGAAGCCCAAAAAAACTAAACAGACAAACAACAAATAAAACATATAACAAATTAACAGATAACAAATAAAACGGCTAAACAAACAGTAAATCTAATTTATTAAAAATATATATTAAAAGAACAATATAGTTCCACAAAATGGAGTGGTGTGATGCTGCTGGTCTGGTGGTAAAACCAGAATCCCACTGGTTGCCCCCCTTTTGCTTCATCACATCCACTCCATCTTTTGCCGTTAGGCAGTTTATTGTCACTACTATATTATTTCCCCCTTATTTTTCCTTTCCAAACCCTACCTCCCCCCTCCCCCCCTCCCATCACGCCAGTTATTGGCTTGTGTATTTATAGATTTTCCCTAGGATAGTTGTAGCATCCTTCAAATTGTATATCCTAGATTGATTTCCTATATTGTATATTTTTCAATACAATTGATATATTTTGGTATATTCCAGTGTTTTTTTTTTTGTTTTATTCACATTGAGTGCTGGGAACATTACCTCTGTTGCTTTATAGTTTTGGGAGGGTCAAGTGTTCCTCCTGCCATTCCCGTGCACCAGTCAGTATATACTTTATACTATATCTTGGGAGTGCTGTCTGTAACGCCATACTTTTTTTATAATATGTAACCATAATACATATACATTAAAAAAAAT